>NW_021137655.1:0-45656 GCF_004193835.3 Ostrinia furnacalis
AAAAGGATGGTACGGCCGTGCTCGACTTGGTGGGGGCACTACCGTGCCCCCAGATTTACAAAAATGTTACTTAAGTGGGTTGTCCATATTTTAGAATTTCAACAATGATTAAAATATTCTTCTAAACTATAAAAACATTTCATTATTAGCCAATCTTTAAGAGTTTTTACTATGGGCCTCATAAGAAGGCCAAGGTCACCCAAGGCGATGGAGCGAGCTATGCTCGGAATTTCCCTGCGTGATCGAATTTGAAATGAGGAGAACCAAGGACCGACGATCTGGTAAAGGTCGCGAGAAGAACCTGGATGCGGGCAGCGCAGGACCGTTCATTATGGAAAGCCTTGGAGGAGGCCATTGTCCAGCAGTGGACGTCATTTGGCTGAAACGAAGATAGTTAATCATTATTGCTAAGTAGGCGTAAAACAGCTTATATACTCGTATTATTAGTTTGACCTAATTTTACATTCACGCATGTAAAATGACTTCAGTTTAAATAAATTAGTGTATGAGCAGCGCTCAAACGGGTCGACTATATTATTTAGCGCTCTTCAGAGTAACCCTCATCAGCATAGCTGCAACATCTTACAGTAAAAGTAGGTATTTTAAGGCTGACTTGCACCATCTTACTTTGACTTTAACAAACGTCAAAAATCTGTCAAATTCCATACAAAAAACACCGGTAATCGTTAAAGTTACGGTCAAAGATAGGTGGTGCAACTCAGCCTAAGTATGGCGGTACCTTGAATTTACAATAACATCCCCTTGACATTTAGCAAAATTGAATTAAATTAATTTAAAATTGAGGTTAAGAATTTATTGTAATTGAAAAATGTTATTATAATATTAATGTTATTATGACAGAAATATATTCTGTTTGAAATCAGGGAAAGTGGTAATTTGGACCATTTTTGTAAGGTTCCGCCGTAGTCCTGACAAGGAAAGGACCCTTAGACTGAGTTGCACCACCTAACTTTGACCGTAACTGTAACGATAACCGGTGGTTTTTTGTATGGAGTTTGACAGATTTTTGACGTTTGTTAAAGTCAAAGTAAGATGGTGCAACCCAGCCTTATACTCGTGTTTCTACATGTATAATGGTGATGATTTTTTTCATCTTCTACCCCATCGTGTGGGGTATCGTTGGATAGGTCATTTAAAATGATTTAGGGCTGACTATTTTTCGATTTAGGGATCCGTTTGCAAAATATTAAAATTAAAAGTGTTTGCACGTTAACCTCNCCCCCCCTCTAAAAGAAAGTCTTTCAAATCTTATCTTATTAATGTTATAAATGCGAAAGTTTGTGTTCAACAAACAAGCAAAAACTGCTGAACGGATTTTGATAACAGAATAACATTATACACGGATATATGACAAACCAATTTTACGCGGGTCCAGCCGCAGGCAAAAGCTAGTGTAATAATGTTCGGGCGGGAGGCAGTGGTTGTAAGACACTGCTCCCGTGCCTGGGATATTATGCGGTCAGGAAGGAAACTAGCCTAATTTGCACTTGGCCGCGTGGGCGCAGCTGGCAGCCCAACGAGCACGCGCGACCTTCGCGAGCCACTGCAGTCGGTTCAGGGGTGACAACTTGGCGAGCCAGGCGCAGCACTCCGCGGAGCGACGGCAGACCTCTGGCCTCGCCCCAACGACGCGTCGCATCGCTAAACTTATTAAGCTGTCAAAGGTCAAGCCGGTGCCAGGTCATAGGTTGGTCAATCAAGTTTAGTTTTAGCTTTTTCACATTATCAGATTGACAAAGGATTACTAAAGTGTCTGGTTTTATCATAATCAAGGCGAAACTAGTCAAATGGTATTAGTACCAGAATTCACTCAAGGAGTAATTATATTATCCAAAGTATTAAACGATAATTCAAGTTTTCTTTTCTACCTTTAACGTGCTTTAACTACCTTGGTACTATTAAATCTATTACTTATTATGTGCTTTAACTCTGATTATATTAGTTAAACATGTTTATCGGCAGTTTTCAACCGACTTCAAAAAAGGAGGAGGTTCTCAATTCGACCCGTATGTTTTTTTTTTTTTTTTTTTTTAAGTATCAATCATGGTATACCTACATAAATATTAATAATTCGTCCTAATAAATAAGTAGGTAATTAGTAATTATTTTTCTACGTTTTAGTGTAGGTTTTTTGGAGTCGGTTTTTTTTTTTTTATATGGAATAAATATTCCGGTATCTTGCTTTCGCAGTCGCAACATATCTGTACAAGGCTACCTGTGCGCGCGGACCGTAGAGCGAACGCGAGCAACGTGCTAAGCAACGTGCTATGCGTATGCGCATACCGCGCACCATCACATTTGTTGTTGTATGTACCTCGGCATTTGAAGAGGGAACTCCACGATAGTTGAATTAATCAGCGAATTCTCGACCGTTTGACACTGTCATAAAAGGCAGCGAGAGGTCAAGGTTGACGGGTGGGAGGCGGATCTCGTAAGAAATGAAGACGATCTCATACTTAGAAGATTTTGGGGCTTTGGCCAGCGCGAACGTAACAGCGCCAGTGACAGTGACAGTGCCGCAGAGCCCAGCAACATGCGCGCGAGCCGCCTCAGCGCGGCGCTGGTCGCCGTCCTTCTCGTCGGCGGTGAGTAGGGCCTCGTGCCCGGCTTCATTGCTCCAGCTGATGGTTCAGCAAAGGTTCTTGGTAGACCCTGAAGGAGACTTTACATGTCTCATAATCTTTTGCGCTTCGAGACCAACATTTGGCAAAGAAGCGCTGCAACAAACACAGTCACTATTGTTTGCCGATTAAAGAAAGACTACAAGTCAGTTACAACCCCTGGATGGTGCTTAGTACCACCATTGTTAATCATTAATTTTCTATGCTCGAGGGCTGCATAGTAAAATTTACTAACTAAAGTAACTAAAGGCCAACTAGCAGCGATACAAAAGGTCGATTCGACTGTCGAATTAACAATCTATTCTCTTCCCATCTTGTGTATTTGTCGTAATGTCTCGTTCTCCCGCCAAAATATGTCAAAGTTAGACGGGTTCGTCAACATTCGGACATCCATTTTAGTATACACTAGCGGCCGCCCGCCGTACGTATGGATCCCGTTTTACCCCCTTCATCTATCTTACGCGGTTTAGATTTTTACACGCTAACTGCTAGGCTGCACACGCGACGGGGGCTTAAAAAATGGAGTAACTTCTCCCGTTTTCCCATAATTTCCCTTCACTACCCTGCTCCTAAGTATACTATAACCTGCCCAGGAGTATGAAGAATAATTGTACCAAGTTTCGTTAAAATCCGTCGAGCAGTTTTTGTTTCTATAAGGAACAACAGACACAAAAATTTTACTGACTGCTAATTATAACATTTTAAAACTAACCCCAAAAGCTTGCGCAGCCCGAGACTTGCTCTTGAACCTTTATGGCCCTTTGGTTTTTTGTTCGATTAGTTTTTAATTTGTAACTTTTAAATATCGGTTTTGGGAAAACAATAGGTAAACATTAAACACATAAACGACAAATTGTTTAAAAATCGAAATTAAACTTTCATATCGCATGAACCGTGATAGCTAGACAGTTCAAAATTTCGGTATCTTAGTAAACTGAAAGCTTAGTTACAACAGGATATTGCAAAATTCCCACGGGTACGGGAATTAGCGTGAAAATCCTTTTGTATGAAAAATCTAAACCGCTTAAGTTAGACGCTTGAAATTTGGCATGCAGGTATATTAGTAAACTTAAAGCTTACTTATAACAGGATATTGCAAAATTCCCACGGGAACGGGAATTAGCGTGAAAATCCTTTTGTATGAAAAATCTAAACCGCTTAAGTTAGACGCCTGAAATTTGGCATGCAGGTATAGTAAACTTAAAGCTTAGTTACAACAGGATATTGCAAAATTCCCATGGGAACGGGAGTTAGCGGGATAATCCTTTTGTATGAAAATCTAAACCGCTTAAGTTAGACGCTTGAAATTTGACATGCAGGTATCTTATTAAACTTAAAGCTTAGTTACAATACAACAGGATATTGCAAAATTCCCACAGGAACGGGAGTTAGCGGGAAAAAACATTTGTATGAAAAAACCGCGTAAGATAGATGAAGGGGGTAAAACCGGATCCACGCGTACGAAGTCGCGGGCGGCCGCTAGTTACACATAAATTATTACATGACCCCTGATTTAGTGTGACTTTAGTTAGGCTCTAGGTATAGCTTAGACTTCCGTTTCCGCGGTCTATATCGCAACACGCCTGTGGTTTGTCTCGCGTTCTTTAATGATGGCTCATAAATGTGCATTAAGAAAGCATGTCTACTGTACTTATTACACAGCTCATTTGCGGTCAGTGGACTTCACGACTCACATAAAAATCTATTTTACGAAATTATCAATAAAGAAAAATCTAAATATTCTTAGACATTTTACTCTAGTCCCAAACTAAGCAAAGCTGACCTACTTATTATGGGTACTAGACAATGGATAAAACATTACTTTTTAGGGTTCCGTAGCCAAATGGCAAAAAACGGAACCCTTACAGATTCGTCATGTCTGTCTGTCCGTCTGTCCGTTCGTATGTCACAGCCATTTTTTTCCGAAACTATAAGAGCTATACTGTTGAAACTTGGTAGGTAGATGTATTCTGTGAACCGCATTAAGATTTTGATGTAAAAATAAAAAAATAATAATAAATATTGGAGGCTCCCTAGTCCCCATACTTAGAACTGAAACTCAAACATTTTTTTTTTCATCAAACACATAGGTATGTGTGGGGGGTATCTATGGATAGGTCTTCAAAAATGATATTGAGGTTTCTAAAATTTTTTTTTATTGGTTGCATTTTTTTATTTCCTACTCGAAGATGCTTGGTCCGATTTGATAAAATATTTTGTTTTGTTTAAAAGTTACGGTCTTGTTTTATCGGAATTTCGAAAATAGGTACGACGTATTCCTACGACAATATCTTCAAGAATTGGGAACTGACTCTTCGTTTGTGATTGAAATATCGCGAGATTGTTTCCTTGTAATTTAGTTGATCAAAATCAAGATCAAGATCGACTAAACTGTGCATTTAATTTACATACTTGTCTACTTCACGTGATCTTTTTCGAGTTGAGTTTAAATTATTTAATAATTTGATATTTTTACTAGTTTATGTTTAATAACACACATTCTTCACATTTTTAGAGTAAGCTTATCATGCACTCTCTATAGTTGAACATTTGACCAGATGGCCGAAAAGTTGAAGTCGTCGATGATTGCAATATTTTTAGGTCAAAGTTGAGTAACCATAAAAACCTTTGATAAATAAAATTATGAAATGTTATTTGGTGTTGTAACATTACTAATGGTTCCATAACAAGCACAACATACCATATACACTGATGGCCAAAATTTGTGGAATATTCCTAAGTACCTACTTGAGTGGACCTTCCAAACACAGGAATTTTTTGCTTAAATTGAGGTTCTTATCTCCTTACTAGCGGCCGCCCGCGACTTCGTACGCGTGGATCCCGTTTTACCCCCTTCATCTATCTTACGCGGTTTAGATTTTTTCATACAAATGTTTTTTCCCGCTAACTCCTTTCTTAGTGCACCTCTACGGTACCTAAGCTACGTCCCTTCCAAATTTCAAGTGCCTACGTTTAGCCGTTTAGGCTGTGCGTTGATATGTCACTAAGTCAGTCAGCTTATCCTTTTATATATTTAGATTAACTAAAGAAACCTTGTAAAAGAAATAAAATTATTTAATGATTTATTTATTACAAGCTTTGCTTAGTTTAGTAAAAAAAGTAAAACCCTCAGGGGGCCTTAGGTTATTTGGTCTTTACTAATGGAAGGACGACAATATATTTATTTTTGAACAAAACTAATTTACAAGAAGCATAAGGGTTTGGCATAAAATGTAACAGTCAACACTCAATATTAAGTACCTACCTACTGAACTAACTAATAATTTCGTACTTACCCATTTTCGATCCGATAATTTACCAGTGAGTGTAGAGGTGTAGGTAGAGCGACGCGTGGAATGCGTGGAGTGAGGCAGGGCCAGGCCAGCGGCCAGCGGTGACGCGCGCAACAGTCTCATACATAGCGACCGCCACTTTTTAGAGTTCCGTAGTCCTGACAAGGAACCTTTATAGTTTCGTCATGTCTTTTTACACTTTTTTTCGATTTAAGGATCCGTTTGCAAAATATTAAAAAAGTTTAAAGTGCCAATTTTTGTTCGAGTAGGGCGTCCCCCCCTCTAAAAACTAAACTGTTGGCTTGAAAAATCTGGAAAAATTCATAATTAGTGCTTTTTATAAACTTTCAAGGAAAACTATAACGGTTAACAGTTAGTTTAAGGTTTAACATTTTAAAAACTTTCATATCTGGTCTGGTATAAAAATTCCTTAGAAGAAAATAAGTGACTTAGATGAAGTAATTGCTTGCTTCTGAAATATATATATATTGTGTTAACGACGGACAACTACGGAACCCTAGACTGCGCGTGGCACGGTCGACACGCACTTGGCTATTTTTTTTAATAAGTTTCGAGGATACAGAATGTGTATTATTCTATGTAACATACAAATTGCAAGGACTCTGTAAATGTAATCTGTAAATACATAAAATATGGGTAAAAGCAACCGACTTACTATTGATCTATCTGGATCTATCAGTCAATAACACAAAGCTCAAACTACACTTGCGAGCAAAAGTATGGAATCACTTACATGAAGTTGTTTCCACGCGATCTTGTGTACTAACCAATTTGTTATTAACAAAAAAAATAGCACCATTTTAAAGATTAAACTTTTAACTTTAAATTGATACCAAATTCATTTAAATCACACCAGTATTTAAAAAGATATCCCGGCTGATGAGAAAAAGTAAGGAAAAAGGCATGTATCAACTGTTTGATACGTCGCGAGTTGCGGCCTATTTACCCCCCATAAAAGCAAGTGTTTTCGGATTTTTGCTTTCACATGTTGATCCATACACATCTCCGCTTCTTTTGACACTTTATCTGAGATTCTACACCTTCAGAAGCAGCATAAATCGTTGCACTATTGCAAGAAGGGCTCAGCCAGCGGGCTGTCGCACGTCAGCTCCACATAAGCCAGTCCTGGGTTTCGAAAGTTTTAAGACGCTTTCGGGATACCGGTGGCTTTATCCCGAGACCAAGTTCTGAACATTGCCGGTGCACATCGCAGAGGGAAAACCGTTTTTTCATGTCAACTTCTCTACGAAATCGTCATTTGACTGGTATCAACGTCCAGCAAGAGCTCAGAAATGTTCGTAGGATAGCTGTTAGCAAGTGGACAGTTCGTCTAAGATATAAACAATAGAATTTGACTCCAAAAAGGCCTGCCACAGGCTTGAAACTGACGGCAGGTCACCGATAAGCACGGTTTCAATTTGCTCCAACACATCTCGATGGGAAGTCGAGCAAGCCACCCCTATAAGCCAATGTTTTAGCGAACCAGCACTGCACAAATCGCTCCCCAGGCCGTCTATAGACCCGACCTCTTCGACTGCTGCACTGCAAAACAGTCTGCATTCATCGGAGAACAAAACTCGCCTCCATTACTCGCCTTCCGAGTGCGAGCTAATTGAAAGCGTGCTTGTCGGTGACCTGCCGTCAGTTTCCAGCCTGTGGCAGGCCTATTTGGAGTCAAATTTTATTGCTCATATCTTAGACGAACTGTCCACTCGCTAACAGCTATCCTACGAACATTTCTGAGCTCTTGCTGGACGTCGATACCAGTCAAATGACGATTTCATAGAGAGGTTGACATGAAAAAACGGTCATCCCTCTGCGATGTGCACCGGTGCTGTTGAGAACTTGGTCTCGGGATAAAGCCACCGGTATCCCGAAAGCGTCTTAAAACTTTCGAAACCCAAGACTGGCTTATGTGGAGCTGACGTGCGACAGCCCGCTGGCTGAGCCCTTCTTGCAATAGTGCAACGATTTATGCTGCTTCTGAAGGTGTAGAATCTCAGATAAAGTGTCAAAAGAAGCGGAGATGTGTATGGATCAACATGTGAAAGCAAAAATCCGAAAACACTTGCTTTTATGGGGGGTAAATAGGCCGCAACTCGCGACGTATCAAACAGTTGATACATGCCTTTTTCCTTACTTTTTCACATCAGCCGGGATATCTTTTTAAATACTGGTGTGATTTAAATGAATTTGGTATCAATTTAAAGTTAAAAGTTTAATCTTTAAAATGGTGCTACTTTTTTTGTTACTAACAAATTGGTTAGTACACAAGATCGCGTGGAAACAACTTCATGTAAGTGATTCCATACTTTTGCTCGCGAGGTACTTCCTCTACATATTTGTATCATTTTGTATGTTTTGTTGGGGACCGGCGTAGGTAACACAATACACAACAAGGATTACTTGAACTTATCTAGTGAATGCGAATGTTTCATTAATTGCCTATATAGATTGGTTGCGCCAGATTCCTGGGGTCAACTCTAACAACATCAAAATGGTTACGATGGGTAATTAAGGAAAAACTAAAATGTCAGTCAATACATATCTAAAAATCAAAAGCTATTAGACTCGTGAACTGCGCAATGAACTTGCTAATTGCCTTGTGTAAGGTGCAGGATAAACACAGCGTTTCATAATTATTATGACTTTTAGATCTACACTTAATATTTCACTTATACACCTATAATTAAATATGGATAGAAGCACATAATTAAACATTATGAGTTATTTTTTTTCCTTGCATTTAACATTGAAGACAAAGAGCAACTTAAGTAACCTATTCTAATGTTATAAGAAGTAAGACTTCATAAAAAATCATCCCCACTTTACATAAAAGTGAGTATAAAGGGAGCCGACCATAAAGGAGAGTAGACCATAAAGGGGAGCTACACTAAAAAAAAATTTTTTTTAATTATTTTATTCTACCGTTTTGTCGGCGTGATTAATATACATACCTCCACAAAATTACAGCTCTCTAGTGCCAATAGTTTCCAAGCTAAACCTCGGACGGACAGACATAACTCATAAAAAAACTCATAAAACTCATTTATTTTCAACCGACTTCAAAAAAGGAGGAGGTTCTCAATTCGACCCGTATGTTTTTGCAAATAGGCTTTTAAAAAGCACTTTTACACGTTCCAATATTAACGAACTAACGAAACTATAAGGGTTCCTTGTCAGGACTACGGAACCCTAAAAATGATAAATAGCTTTGGCCACTAAACGTCATAAAAGCCGCTTGGTTTAATTAATAGGCAAAAAATGTTGTTTCTTTTCGTACCCTAGTTAACATTTTGTTATACATAGTAGAAGATCCGAAATCCGAAATATACCTGCACCCATCTGTCCATCTGTTTATTCAATGAAAAGATAAATAATAAATCAATTTTAGTAAGACCCGTTTATACTAAGCAGGTAAAATAATTTTCTATCTCTATTCACTAATAGTGTGTCCAGGATTTTTGGCAACCCATTCGCGACATATTTTGAACATGTTGAAATTGATTTATATCATTGAATAAACAGGAGGGTTGCAGATCGCTTCTAGTTCGGATCTTAGACCATACAGAATTTATGGAAATGATTGCGATTCAAGATTTTTAGTCACATTTTGTAATAGTGTGACTTTGACCTTTCTGTTCTAGTCCACTTGACATTAGATTGAGAGCTATAAAAATAACTAAAATATGTCATAGTCCATGGTCACTGCTCAATATGTAATCTCAGGTATAACTTATTGACCAACTTCTCACGCGTCCCGGACACGAGACGCTTGAGATTGGTGCTTAACACGCAATTAGGCACGTGTGAGTATACCTAATACCACAAATACCAAGGGGCCTCGTGTGCTCCACACGGCTGGCTATCGCGGGGAACAGGCGCGTCTTAATCACCTGCTCTGCAATAACTGGGACATTACTTTCACTTACCAAACAATATCGATTATAACGGGTGTTTTTAGGGTTCCGTACCTCATAAGGAAAAAACGGAACCCTTATAGGATCACTTTGTTGTCCGTCCGTCCGTCTGTCAAGACCCTTTATCTCAAGAACGCGTGAACGTATCAAGCTGAAATTCACATGAAATACTCAGGTCTATTGTCCCTTTAAGCTGTGAAAATATCAAACTTCTAAGCCAAGCCAATCAAAAGATACAGCCGATTATGTCGATATTTTCAACAAATTTTCGACACTCGCAAAGGAATCAAAACCTACAGGATACTTCCCGTAAACTCAGAATCTTGAAATTTGGCATAAAGCATTGTCATATAATGCAAATATAGGAAAAATTGCGAAAATTTCATTTTTTTAGTTATATAATATAATAAAAATATTTTAATAAAATGAAACTTACTACCTTATTTCTCACGAACGAATAAAGGTATCAAATTGAAATTTATACCAAATACCTAGATCTATTGTCCCTTTAAGAAGTAAAAAAATCAAACTTCTAAGTTAACGCGATCAAAAGATACAGCAGTTTATACCGACACCTTAGACGAATTTCCGTCACACGCTAGGGAATCAAAACCTACAAGGTACTTCCTGTGAACTCAGAATCTTGAAATTCGGCACGAAGCAACGTTATATAGTACAGATAAAGGAAAAATTGCGAAANCTTCCTGTGAACTCAGAATCTTGAAATTCGGCACGAAGCAACGTTATATAGTACACATAAAGGAAAAATTGCGAAAATGATAAATTTGAAGTTATATAAAATTTAAAATATTATTTTTGCTTACATGACATAAAATATTTTTTTAATAATTATAAACTTACTACCTACCCTTTTTCACATGAACGCGTAGAGATATTAAAGTTGAAATTCATATCAAACACTTCTTAAATCTAATTGCCTCTAAACTGTGAGAAATTCTAAATCAACGCAAAAATTCAAAACGCTGAGGTAGGTACCTACCTATAATGCAAATATAGGAAAAATAAATAAATAAAAAATAATCATACCGCATATTTTGAAATTCGCCACTACTCGCAACGGAATCAAGTAAGTGATTTGATTTAATACGTCATAAATTGTAAACCGCTACGTTTGTACGGCGGAACCCTCGGTGTGCGAGCCCGACTCGCACTTGGCCGGTTTTTTTATAGAGGTATCTATACAACTTTAAATTGGTTACACTGTTTCTAGTGATAGTTATTTTGATAGTTGGTGGTACATTTGTGGACAGTAGGTTTTGGCATTTCATAATTAAATAGAATTACCTACTTCAGAACAAACGCTTGCAAATTGTGTAAAAATGTATTTTAAAAATCATGGTTCATTTTTCCATACAAACGTCCATATTACGGTCGACGTAATTTTCATAACTTTCATTCCTCAGATGAATGATATTAATGTGGCAGAGCTATGGTTTCAACAAGGTGCTGTTACCATCCAACCAGCACGCGACACATTCAATTTATTATAATTAGCGCATAATTTCACTTGATGGATCTTTGATTTTGTCTCCACAATCGGGTGATCTCACACCTATGGATTATTTTCTCTGGGGATATGTGAAGTCCACTACTGCGCAGATCTCTATCCATATCTGTGGCGCAGATAAACTACGGAATTCACTGCCAACATTCGTCGCGTTATTGCCAATGTATGGCCCCAGTTGCCCGAAAAAGAAATTGAAAATTGGACATCTCGATTACGCTACATTTGAGCCAATGTGGCACCCTTAGGCTTGAAATCATTTTGAAGCATTAAATGCCATAAGAACATCTTTTAAACAAGACCAATACCATATGAATAAAATATATTTTTACATATTTTATTTCATTTTGAAGTTGTATACCTCTAAAAAAACACCCTATACAAAGATTTTATTATTCATCAAGACAAAAGATCATGAATATAATGAACCAACTTTTGCCCGCGGCCGCGGTATCACCCGCGTGAAATTTAGTGTCACAGATCGGCATAAATTATAGGTTACTAACTTTTGCCCGCGGCTTCACCCGCGTGAAATTTAGTTTGTCACAGATCATCATAAATTATAGCCTATATGTTAAAATAATCTGGGTTATCTATACTTATAATAAATCTGTAGAGAGGTCAATTCTGTACATGAAATATATTTTCAAAATAACTATCAGGGGGTGATTAGTGATCGACACTGATGCCAAAAATGCAATCAGTAAAATTTTTGTCTGTCTGTCTGTCTGTCTGTCTGTCTGTCTGTCTGTCTGTCTGTATGTTCCTTATAGAAACAAAAACTACTAGACGGATTTTAACGAAACTTGGTACAATTATTCTTCATACTCCTGGGCAGGTTATAGTATACTTAGGAATTCCCACGGGAACGGGAATTAGCGGGAAAATCCTTTTGTTTGATAAATCTAAACCGCTTAAATTAGACGATTGAAATTTGGCATGCAGGTACCTTAGTAAACTTAAAGCTTAGTTACAACAGGATATTGGAAAATTCCCACGGGAACGGGAGTTAGCGGGAAAAAACATTTGTATGAAAAAATCTAAACCGCGTAAGATAGATGAAAGGGGTAAAACAGGATCCACGCGTACGAAGTCGCGGGCGGCCGCTAGTAAACAATAATACTGTAAAGTTTCAACAAAATCCGTTCAGTAGGTAGTTTTTGCGTGAAAGAAACATCCAGTAAAGGTTCTGAACAGTGGTACGGTCAACGAGAAGCGATACCAAATGTAAACAATGGTCATTTGGAATAGTAGGGGTGGGTTGCACCACCTATCTTTGACGGTAACTATGACGATAACCGGTGCTTTTTGTATGGAATTTGACAGATTTTTGACGTTTGTCAAAGTTAAAGTAAGATGGTGCAACAACCCAGCCTAAGGGTTTGACTTGACATATTTTGGCGGGAGAACGAGACATTACGACAAATACTCAAGATGGGAAGAGACAGAATAGATTATCAGTTCGACAGTCGAATCGACCTTTTGTATAGTTGGCCGTACTTTATGTACGTATTTTAATTAATAATGATATTCAGGTATTGTAAAAAGGAAAAACATTTTTATAAACAAACTTATGTATGCTCTAAAAGGAATAAAATAAAATAATTCGATCAACAAGACCTTTTAATGTTATTTTCCAGCCATCCAATCGGAACTCCCTAAAGAATCAGCAAGCAAAAAACGAATTGCTCGAAAAGTGCTGGTGAAGCGCACCTTAGTGCCGAAGAGTGCGCGCTCCCTCGCGGCCGGCGCCGGCAGCCCCGACCCGCTGGCCGACGCGCGCCCCGACCCGGACAGCGCCCGCCACATGCGCAGTGCAGCTGGTATGTCCATAAAAACTATTTTATGACTTTGCACGCGCGATTTTTTTCGGACACAGAAAGTCAGTATCGCTTACTGTTTTCGTAATGACCGACCTGAGAAACCATACAAACCTGAAACACGTAGGTATTTCCAAATTCCCTACGCGGGGAAATCAAAATCAAAATTAAAATCCAAACTTTTGCATTTATAATATTAGTAACTAGGAGGTAGGATAATATTAGTAGGATTATCCCTTAGAGGTTAAATTTTAAAAATTCTTCCCTAATATAAGACACATTAGAAGAGGAATACCTACGTGTTTGGAGTTTCTTTTATAGCTTGGCTTATGAAATCTACAATATAATACAATACATACACGTATGACGACGATCAATGGTGGGACCTGACGGTGGCGGCGGCTGGTGGCGGCCGCGTCACGGCCCGGCTACGCAGCTGTCGGCTGCAGGCGCTACCTACTCGTAAATACTCGTAACGTAATATTCGATCTATTTCATTGTTTCAGGTACACCTAGTAACGTTTTGGGCCCATTGAAAATTAAGTCTTTATTTTTCGGTAAGCGAAGAGTTTAACCTCGGATATTTTTTATTATTACACAATCATAATTTTATGCACGTAATCTGTTTAGTTTTTAGTCCTAGTTTATCACATAAGTATAACTAAAATCTACACTGAATAACTAATTCATGTTTTCAGAGCGTCTAGCACGGTCTGATTCGATCGAGCGGCAGAGATACGAATCTAATCAAATTGGAGGTAAAGTTAAATTCAAATTCAAATTGTGTTTATTGTGTTTAAGTTACGTACCTACGAGTATTTGAAATTGTACCTCAGCTCCACTCCAATGTAGGTCATAAATTAGTCAAGTGCGAGTGGGACATGATAGAACCATTTACAATATTCAAACAATAATTAACAGATTAAAAAAAACAATTGCGATTGTTTTCACAAAAATTCAGGCATTCCACGAACTCTACTTTCTGTGAGAATTTTCACTTTCCGCCTATTAGGTACCTACATAGGCGTACGGTTACGTAGGTACGATACGAGACAGTGAAATTTTCTTTGGCCGAATGTAAAATTTATTATTACATTGTTCCAGATACTAATCCTCAAGGACCACTGAAATTCACGAATTTTGTCATCGGTAAGTTTATCGTTGACGTTTTAAATTGTCTCAATTAATAATTTAGACTATGAAGTTGAATAAATGAATGTTGTTCGTAGCGCCGGTGAAGCTGCCCGCGCCCCCGCCGCCCCCGCCGTCCCCGCCGCCGCCCGCGCCCGGGCTCTCTCCAGGTACTCGACAATGACGACATTATTGACGATGAAAATGACGATGACCTATAAAAAAGGTCCATATCCTTGTCTCATAAAAGTAGCAAACACTTCTACTAGAGAAAAGAACTAGCCACTAGGTTGAGACGACGCGAATGTTTGAAGTGAATTTTATTGTTTCAGAATACCATCAACTTCTAATGAAGATCCAGGAAGTATTTCCTGGATTTAAGTCTGTTGGTAAGTAAAGATATTTTTTTGCAATTCATTCAAATCACAGTATATACAATGAGCTATACTGTGTTCAAATGTAAGGAAGGACACATTATTGAATGCCTAATACTATTAAATTAAGTTTTGTTTATTCTATATCTGGGGGCACGGCAGTGCCCCCACTAAGTCGAGCAAAAAAGCGGAACGGCCGTACCATCCTTTTTTCGAAGCAATTCAGGCCATTTTCGACCCCCTGTATCATCGTTGTGGATAAAACTAGAAGACTGAATTTTTAGTATCCATGCAGGCATTGTAAAGACACGGTATATTCCAGTTCATAAATATGTATATAGGTCCAGTTTTATAAATATTTAACTACTTACCTAAATAAATTGTAATATCATATAAAATTAAATATAAAGGCACACGGTAGTGCCCCCGCCAAGTCGAGTAACATTTTTCAATTTCGGTCCAGTTTTCAGCTCAAGAAGTAGAACCGGAAAAGAGAAAACGGAAGGCTACCTACAAAAATAAGAAAATTTCATAAGTCAGAGAGAGGACTTTAAGAAAATTCGTTGCTGGTTAGATAGGTATACATACAATAAGTAGAAGGTACCGAAAAGGAAAAAAGTAGAACTGTTTACAAAATACAAAAAGAAATGAGATCACATCAAAAACAATACTTGTCAAAAAAAACAAATCTCGCAACTCAGTTGTTCTACGGTAAAAAGTTGTGAGATCCATGTAATACCAAGTCCAGGCCAGGAAATCTTTGACGTTTTACATAAATTTATTGACTTGGCCATCGCACTAAATAATTTAATTTACACGTGTTTTCATGCGATGGCCAAGTCAATATATTTATGTAAAACGTTAAAGATTTCCTGGCCTGGACTTGGTATTACATGGATCTCACAACTTTTTACCGTAGAACAACTGAGTTGCGAGACTTGGTTTTTTTGACAAGTATTGTTTTTGATGGGATCTCATTTCTTTTTGTATTTTGTAAACAGTCATTCAAGAACAAAGTACTTGTCAAGACAAATCAAACGAGTCCAAACTCGATAGGGTTCCATCGTTTCGCTACTGAGTTCCAATGGCCACCTCCGACTCCATCATCAGATCAGATCCTGGATGTCATTCAAGACCACAGTACCTATTTGTCAAGACAAATCAAACGAGCCCAAATTCGATAGGGTTCCATCGTTTCGCTACTGAGTTCCAATGGCCACCTCCGGCTCCATCATCAGATCAGACCTTGGATGTCATTCAAGAACAAAGTACTTGTCAAGACAAATCAAACGAGTCCAAACTCGATAGGGTTTCAACGATTCTTCACTGAGTTCCTGTGGCCACCTTCCGGCTCCATCATCAGATCAGAACCTGGAAATCATTCAAGATCAGAGTACTTGTCGAGACAAATCAAACGAGCCCAAACTCGACAGGCTTTCATCGTTTCTTCACAGAGTTCCTATCTTGTCACCTTCCGGTTCCATCATCAGATCAGACCCTGGATGTCATTTAAGAACAAAGCACTTGTTAAGACAAATCAAAAGAGCCCAAACTCGATAGGGTTTCATCGTTTCGTTACTGAGTTCCTATGGCCACCTTCCGGTTCCATCATCAGACCAGCTCCATGACATCATTTTAGATTGAATCCGAATTAAACGTGTATAAAAAATTTCAGCTCAATCGGTTATCAACAAATGGGTCTAATTCAACCTGCAATTAAATACCCAAGACACACATACTCGTAGTGTGCTCGTAGTAACATTGAAAGTTTAATAAAAGCTTGTAAACAATATCAATTTAATAATAACAACTGCAAAGTAATCCAAAATAATGAAATTGGAAAATCTTGGAAAACTGTTTTTCAGTTTGCGTTTGTTTATAGCGTTAAGTAAATTAAATTTACGATTCCAGGGTGGTTAGAGAGCACGACAGGGATGATGTCGAAAGAAAGTATTAAAATTGAAATGAATTGTAAGGAAATGATGATTATATCAAGTTGATAACTTGAAGGAGTTAACAAACACAAATATGGCATGATAATTAAGGATGTGGTGTGAACTATGACACATTCCGAAACATTTGTGAATACATGTATCCAACGACATAATTATTGGATGTAAAGGCAAAAGCTTCTGGATTCAGCACTCCTGATAACACAAAATAGTATTTTGTGCTGTAGGGATCCCAAAATGGCTCGTCATCGTGTTAGTGACGCTTGCATAAAATTGTTATTAAAGGAGAACTCTTATCAACTGAATTGATGCTGATGTTCCTCATCACTCCACCCTCATGGGCACCGCTTGGCAAACCGTCGGGGGCGCGGGAGCCCACAGGAGCTCGCGGTGATGCGCGAGCGTTCCGCGCCAGCTGCTGTAGGTGGGTGGGTGATGAGGTATACAACACAGCAATGTTTACTAAATTACTAAACCTATTAACATAAGTTGAAATGGTAAAGTATTGTGAACTAACTTGACTAACATTATCATATTTCGAGAACGCCGTCAGGTTTTAGTGGGTAGACCTTGCCCTTCTGGCGGGGAGAGCCCCACAAAACCTGCCGAAGCTGGGCCCCCACGGCTGGTGGGTTTTATGCAGTTTAATGCATTTCCTGGACGTTAAACAAAAAAAAATAACTTGTCAAGTTGATTTTGGCACATTTTTTATGCTATTTCAAAAGTGGAATATTTGTAATACTTTTGCAACTTACTATTTTATTCCTTTTTAAAAATGGAATGTTTGTATTACTTTAATATTTTTTTGGCCTTTTAAAAAGAAGAATATTTGTACCCATCAAAAACAATACTTGTCAAAAAAACCGGCCAAGTGCGTGTCGGACTCACGCACAAAGGTCCTGAGATTAACTAAAAAGTGTAAAATAAAATTATAATAAAAATAAACTTTTTTAAAAACAAGCTTTTATTCTGAATTTTGAAAGCTTGTAGCGCAAACAGAGAAAAAGAGGAATAAATTTCATGCGCGATACAAGCTTTCGAAATTCAGAATAAAAGCTTGTTTTTAAAAAAGTTTATTTTTATTACAATTTTTTTTATTTTTGCATCAAAATCTTAATGCGGTTCACAGAATACATCTACTTACCAAGTTTCAACAGTATAGCTCTTATAGTTTCGGAAAAAAATGGCTGTGACATACGGACGGACGGACAGACAGACATGACGAATCTATAAGGGTTCCGTTTTTTGCCATTTGGCTACGGAACCCTAACAAGTCTCGCAACTCAGTTGTTCTACGGTAAAAAGTTGTGAGATCCATGTAATACCAAGTCCAAGCCAGGAAATCTTTAACGTTTTACATAAATTATTAACTTGGCCATCGCATGAAAACACGTGTAAATTAAATTATTTAGTGCGATGGCCAAGTCAATAATTTATGTAAAGTTAAAGATTTCCTGGCCTGGACTTGGTATTACATGGATCTCACAACTTTTTACCGTAGAACAACTGAGTTGCGAGACTTGGTTTTTTTGACAAGTATTGTTTTTGATGGGTTATTATGACCCCAAGCTACCCATCCTTATCGCTCGCGCGTAATTATGTTGCTGTCGCGCTCGCACACTCACTGCGGGCGCCCGTCGCACAGTCGCGACAGCAATATAATTGCGCGCGAGCGATAAGGATGGGTAGCTTGGGGTCATTGGACAAAATTCTACGTGCTCGCAGACCAGATTATAGTTAGTAATTAAAATGCTTATCAACTTACAGGAACTGATGGAAACATGTTGCCGATAATCATATTGCCCGTGCCGGTCTCAAGCAAGGAAGACCCCTACAGCTCGCGCCAGCAGCAGCTGAAGTACCTGCCCTCCTCGCCCGCGCCCCCCGCGCCCTACACGCCCCCCGCGCCCTTCACGCCCCGCCCGCCGCCGCCCCAACCACCCGCACCCACTTACGATCCACTCGTGCCACCACCTCCTTCATATTCGCAACAGCCGCACCTGTCGCCACAACCACTGTCGCCCACTTACTCACCACTGCCGCCACCTCCACCATTTTCACCCCGCTCGCACCCTCCACAACAGCCCCCCCTACAGCCCCAATTACCGGCACCCACGTATTCACCACTGCCGCCACCTCCACCATTTACACCCCGGTCGCAGCCTCCACAACAGCCCCAATCACCAGCACCCGCCTATCAGTCCCTGCCGCCACCGCCGCCGTTTTCCCCTCGCCCGCAGCCTCCGGCACAACCCCTGGCGCCCAGCTATCAGTCCCCACCACCAAACTTGTCCCGACCACACGTGCCCCCGCCGCCCCCCTTCCATCACCAGAACGCGGCACCGCAGCCTGAGCAAAATGATCCGACTCCGTTTACAAGTAAGTACATTTACCTAAGATTAAAACTAAAGATGTATATTTCTGCTGTTTAGTCTAGTTGTTCAGAACGGACTACGCCAAAAGGTCCCGGGTTCGATTCCCGATCGGGCAGAAATTGAATTAATGATGCATTATAATTTATGTGGCGGGTCTGGGTGTGTTACTATGTATAAAAAATATGTCTTTGGAAAAAAAGTATAATGTACCAGCACCCATAACACAAGCATATTAATTGCTTACTTTGGGGCTGTGTGAAATTGTCTAAAGATGTAACAATTTAATTATTTATTTATTTATTTCTTTTCTCACTCCAAAATAATATAACATAATATTTTACTTATTAATCTAACAGAACTATTAGTAGTAGTTTAAATGCAATACATACCTAATTACTTACTAATATTCTTTCTAAAAATATATTATTACCTATTCTCTTAATCGTTTTACAACGAGTTTACTTAAATAATGTCTGAATGATTGGTGTCCAGTGCCCCTGAAGACTCTTGTTGAGCACTTCCGCGCTCAGACACCCCAGCTGCCAGAGCAGCCCGCCATCGTGACCCGGCACCTGCGCGAGGCGCCGCCCGCGCCGCCCCGGCCCGCCGCCGCGCCGCTGCCGGGCGCGCCGCCCGCGCCGCCCGCGCCGCCGCGCTTCGAGCGCCCCTTGATGCTGCGCGGCAAGCTCACCGTCTACCGAGCCGGCTTCTCTGACAACTACGTTGTCTGGTACGTACTCGTAATGTTAAATCGTTTATTTTCTGCTTACCGTAATAATAACACTTATTGCTTCATAATTGAGTGCATTGTCAACCAAATGATTGTTGTAATGACGGCGTCAGGTGGGACCCGGCCAGCGGCTCCGCCACCACGCTGCTCAACCAGGGCGCGGCCGCCGCGCACCGCGTCGTGGACCGCGGCCAGGTCCTGAGGGTGACGGTATGTGTCCGTTCAATAACAACCGATAATATACTCTTAATTGTACTGAATAAATAAACTGATTTGGTATAACTTTGTATGTTGTTCAGCGTCAGTGTATTAGACTAGGTAAGTAGGTAGATGTAGGTAGCATAGCATTGATATGACGACTTATATCAATGACTAGCTGACCCGGCGAACTTTGTTCCGCCTTAATGGCAATAAATAAGCAGACTTTTTTTTTTACTTTCGAACGGGATAAAAAGTATCCTATGTCCTTCTCCTGGCTCTAAACTACCTCCCTGACAATTTTCAGCTAAATCGGTTCAGCCGTTCTTGAGTTATAAGTGGTGTAACTAACACGACTTTCTTATTCAACGTGTCCCAAAATTCAAGGATAAGCCGGCGCCGCAGGATGGACATAGTCATGACTACTTAAGGAAAAATAAGGAAAAAAATATATCTCAATTATTTTTCAAGTTACACAATAAATTACGAAATTCTTCGAATTAATACCACCATATAATTTACACCCCTTATGATATTTTACATTACCACGACTACCATTTTTCAAATATTTCTGTTTTTTTGTTTGTATCGGCAACTTAAGTAGTGCTGCTGTCCACCCCAACTCTATATAGATAGATTATTGATGCAATTTTAACAGACTTTAACCGACCGAAGTCAAGGAAGCGAGATTCGTCGATGCTTCGTGCGCCAGAGCAGCCTCTCCCCCGAAGACTTGCGTATGCCAGTTCTACCGGACACGAAGGACTTCTATTTTCATGGTAGGTATCTAGATCTATCAATTTATTACCTTTATTTGTGAAAAACTCACAAACTTTTGCGTTTATAAATATACTAGCTTTCCGCCCGCGGCTTCGCCCGCGTGGAATTTTGTCTGTCACAGAAAAACTTTATCGCGCGCGTCCCTGTTTCAAAAACCGGGATAAAAACTATCCTATGTTCTTTCCCGGGACTCAAACTATCTCTATGCCAAATTTCATCAAAATCGGTTGCGAGGTTTAAGCGGGAAAGCGTAACAGACAGACAGACAGACAGACAGACAGACAGACAGACAGACAGACAGACAGACAGACAGAGTTACTTTCGCATTTATAATATTAGTTGGGATTTAATCGACAAAACAACGGAAGAGGTTCTCAAGCCGACAGATAAACTTTTTACAGAGTCCGATTTTGATAATTATTTTTTTATTGAATAGGTTTATCGCTGGAGAGAAATCTCCCCCATTGTATTGTTAATTTAACTAGGTCGCGCATTGATTGTTTTCGATTCGTCAGGATATGTGCAGTACGGCGACAAGAAGGCGGAGAGCTGGAGGTTCGAGCTGCACGGGCAGGCCGGGCACTACGGCGCCGCGCCGCGCGAGGCGCTCACCTTCCGCCACGAGCTGCTGCTGCAGCGCGCCGCCGCGCCGCTGCCCCTCGAGTGAGCCCCAGCCTCTCAGGCCGCCAGGCCATGCTCTCCTACACAGCGCGCGTCATGCGTACGCCGCGCCACGATGTGTTCTCGTGACGTCGGCGTGTGGCATTTCAGACACGTTCAGTCGTCGATCGGACGTTTAGGCCTTTGCCACATTAGGCGGGAAAGCCGTCACCTATCTTCTGCAAAGCAAGTTATTGCATACGGAGCGACCGATCATCCGCGTAATGTGCTCATGTATAAGCAATTATTAGCGGAAGATCCGCGATATTTCCGTAATGTGTGGCCGTAGTACTCATCATGTTATCATCTTCATAATAAGTCATCATCGCGTCGTAAACCCCGTCCTATCTCATAAGAACCGTAATACGAATTTTACGACGTGGACATTTGACAGTGGTGTTCGGTGCGCAGGTACTCGGTGACGGTGGACAGCTCGCTGCTGGGGCCCGCCGCGGACTCGTACGTGCACCGCTACCTCGAGGCGCGCGAGGAGCAGCTCGACCACGCCACGAACATGACCATGAGCAGTTCAGGTAACTCCCTCAGTGACTCTTCAAAGCTTCAAAAATAATTCGTAACTCGTGGAAAGTCACGCTCATCGTGTTTTTGTATATCAGCAGTGGCGGATTAACGTATAAGCACTACAAGCACGTGCTTGGGGCCCCTGTTCTCCAGGGGCCTCCTTCCTCTGCTGGCGCGCCAGCAGAGGATGGAGGCGTTTCATTTCATACCTACATTTTATCGAGATTTAGCCTATGTTACTTGTAAGTAATGTAGCTTTCAAATGGTGAAAGAATTTTTAAAAACGGTCCAGTAGTTTTTGAGCCTATTCATTACAACCATACAAACAAAGTTTTCCTCTTTATACTTAATACATATTATAGTGTAGATAAAGTAAAGTGCGTTTCCCAAATATACAAGTGGCGTTTAAAGAAAGAAAGAAAGAAAATTTTATTACGATGAACATCACTTAAACATGACAGAGAAAAAGACAGAAATGGCACATAAATATTACAAATTTCCTTGTAATATTTAAGCAATAGAGGGCCTACACAGGCTCTGTGCTTAAGGCCTCGGATACTCTTAATCCGCCCCTGTATATCAGTGAAGAAGTTGATACTTCGAGAGTCATATAGAGATTGATTGGCAATGTGAAATATTTCGATAGATAACTGAGCTCTGTTGTTGGCAGAGAGCATGTGCGACACCACGGAGGAGATGGAGGAGGGCGCGGAGCTGGACGAGCCGCTGCGCGAGTACACGCTGCTGGCCCGCGACCCGCGCCACGCCGGCGCCGCCCGGGAGTGAGTCACGCACGCTGACCTGACATTGAGGGGTTAACAAGCTGAAGAGGCAATGGGCAGGGTATATTAGTACGCAGAACTGACGGCCGATGGGGCAACACAGTTCTGAAGTGAAGGCCACGTACCGGAAAACACCAACTGACAGACGACCTCGTAAATATAGCATGAGGTGCTGGATGCACGTACTACGGGTACCAAGCAGTCAATCTGGAAATCATTGGGGGAGGCCTTTGTTCAGCAATATACGTCCTGTGGCTGAAATGATGATGTTGATGAATCCAGAAGATAAGAGACGTGTATTTTTCATCTTATTTCCAGTTAGTGGCAAGAAAATCTGATAATGTGCATGATTTTTCCAGATTCATCGGCCAATATAATCGGGAGTACGCCAACGCTGAGGAGGAGGCCGTGCGCTACAACGTGCTGATGCAGTCGCGCCGCTACGTGTCGTCCGCCAACCGCCTCGGGGCCACCTTCAAGACGGGCGTCAACAACCTCTCCGACAGGTCAGTCGCGCCTAGCAGAAATGTATCGGTGGGCTGACGCGGCGATCTAGGGAGGGTCGCGGGGAGCACCTGGTTGCGAGCAGCGCAGGAGCGGTCTGTGTGGAAGTCCTTTGTCCAGCTGTGAACTTCTTTCGGTCGAAATTAAAACTAATGATAAATAGTCACTTTCTACGCAAATACGAAGCGAAACAAGAAATTACACATTTATTTATCCTGAAATACGAGTAGTGATATTAGTTTACCATTTCAATGATTGTCTTTTAATGATTGGTTTATTTTGTTAAAACACAACACTGGACGCAAGAACTACACTAGGGTACGCCGCGGATCTGTTTAGCGTGTAATGCGACAATCCGAGCGGAGCAGGGCTGAGAACAGCGCGTGTCCGCAGGCTGGACGTGGAGCGCGAGCAGCTGACGGGCGCGCGCGCGGGCGGCGCGGGCGCGGACGAGGCGCAGCGCTTCCCCTACTCCGACGCCGAGGTGCTGGACAAGGCGCGCCAGCTGCCCGTCGCCCTGGACTGGAACGAGCTTGGCTACGTGTCGCCTGTTCGAAGTAATGCACTATTACGAGTACACACCATTCCCCAATAATTACAAATCACTACTTTTTAGGGTTCCGTAGTCCTGACAAGGAACCCTTATAGTTTCGATATGTCTGTCTGTCTGTCTGTCCGAGGTTTTGTTTGGAAACTATTGGCACTATAGAGTTGTAATTTTGTGGAGGTATGTATATTAATTAATCACGCCGACAAAACGGTAGAATAAAATTTCGAAAAAAAATTTTTTTTAGGGACTCTCCCCTACATGTAAAGTGGGGATGATTTTTTTTTTATCTTCTACCCCATCGTGTGGAGTATCGTTGGATAGGTCTTTTAAAATAGCTTAGAAGTTTCTAAGACTATTTTTCCATTTAGAGATCTGTTTGCAAATTATTAAAGTTTAAAGTGCCAATTTTTGTTCGAGTAAGGCGTCCCCCCCCTCTAAAAACTAAACTGTTGGCTTGAAAAATGTGGAAAAAATCGTAATAATAGTGCTTTTCATGAAATTTTAAGGAAAATTATAACGGTTAAGATACATTAGTTGGTTTAAGAGTAATAGTCATTTAACTCATGTATTATAAAATTTCTTAACTAGTAAATAATCCTTAAAAGAAAACATTAAAAGTGACTTTTAATATTTTCTTCTAAGGAATTTTTGATGATGATGATGATGAAGTAATTGCTTGCTTCTGAAATATATTGTGTTAACGACGGACAACTACGGAACCCTACACTGCGCGTGGCACGACACGCACATGGCCAATTTTTAAAAAATACACTTAGTTTTATTCTGGTCTTAAAAACTTAATTAATTTTTAATTACAAAAAATTTAAAAACCGGGGTACTTCTTGTGTAAGGCCTAATTCACACGAGAGCTTTTTTAACGTCCGTTAAAAAAGCGTTCAAATAGAACATATGCATACCCAAGTAAGTGTTCACACGTCGGCGCTTTTAAAACGCGACGCTTTTTTATCGAGCAGTGTTGCATTTTCAACGCAGAGCGTTGGGAATAGGCCGTATGAAACTTTATATTATTATTCACACGAGCGTTAAAAAAGCGCCGGCGCTGCGATCAGTACGTCGCGCGCTCTCTTAGTGGTTGGACGTGTTTGTTCTGTTTTGTTTTTAGGGCGTGCTTGTCGAGAAATGTAATTCAGATTTTAGAGAATCGATTGTACCGGCCCGCTAATTTATTAACTGCACAAAGTTCTAGGCCACAATCCGCCCAAAGTTACTTTATCACTTTCAACCCAAATATTTGTCCATCTCCATCGAATACAGACTCATTAAGCTCAACAACGGTTCAAAGTCCCTTATTACTCAATAATAATATAAGTTCGCCAGAAAACAAAAATCTTCGTACAGTGTCACAAACTGTCCTTTTAAGTATCTCTGTTCATTCAGAGGATGTACCCAGAATGTCCTTTGTTTCTTTCTTCGTCTTCTAGCAACACAAATCGCTATTGCTAGTAATTTAGCAGAAACAATTCCCACGTCTTACTAAAGCGAGGGACGAGACGAAAGTGATTTAAAAGCGTTCGTATGAATGATCACATTGAGGACGTTATAAAAGCGCCGACGCCGGGTTATAACTAGAGATGGGCCGACTAGTCGCCGACTAGTCGGGAAAGCCGACTATTCGGCATAATTTGTAGTCGGCCGACTAGTGACGACTATTCGGCAAAATATGCCGATTATAATCGGCGCATTACAAAATTAAATATGTGAATGAAATAAACTCATAATCACCAAGATAATTATGAGGTAGATCAAGGGCGTTTATTTAAACCACTTTTAACTGCAAAAAATCAGTAAAAAGTGGTTTCACCTGATTTAAAATTTTGGCAATCAGTCTCTAAATTCATACAAAGTTAAGATAAGTTAAATTACCAGAAAATCATCAAAAATGTGTAAAGTTTATGTAATTTGTCCATATAAAATTATGTCACTTTTTTTTTGGGGAAAAATTGCATGGAATTGCATACCTATCCTGTGGGGAAGTGGTAGATTATGTGGGGCTCCTCTCATCAGAAGGATGAGGAATACCCACATAAATAGCTCCTGCGATCTCCTTACGGGACTATTCCCACCTCTCGTTCCCACCACTGCAACTCCTGTGTAGCCAGGATCTACAGCTTGACCGCCACAAAAACCCAACCAATGAAAGTCAAGTTGCGATCTCCTTAGTGTGAAGAACTATGGGAATCCGGACAAAGCCATCAACTATCACAGGTGGAGAGGAATCAGTGGGCCTAGGATGCGTGCCGCGATAAGTGCAATTTTGCCTATACATTTTGATGTCGATAAGTAAGAATAATATCACGCCGCGCATCATAGCCCAGCAGGAGGCGATCATATTGTCACCTCCTCTGACCCCTCCGCCGTCGAAAATTATGACATCTACCTTAGGTACTGTTAGGTGATTGTAATGTTGCTTTTTATTTTTTCTCATATTATAGAAATCTCATTTCTCAAGAAGTTATATTTATCTCTTTAGAAATCTAGATATTCATATTTCTTTGAAAAAATCTAGATATTATTCTTCGGACAAGTAGGTATTAGAATGATCGGCATTGCCGATTAGTCGGCCGACTAATCGGCAATTTGAAAACCGATTAGTCGGCTAGTCGGTTAGTCGGCAAAGACCATAGTCGGCCCATCGCTAGTTATAACGCAACGCTGTTTAAACTCTCGTGCGAATTAGGCCTAAGTCAGACCCTTTTCAGATTTTTCAGCGGTATACCCCGCCGCGAAATTTATTATAGGTTTAAAATATTATTTGTTAGTTTTTAGAGTTTATTTTTTGTGTCGGGGGATTTTAAAATTTTTGATTATTTTTTTTTATTTCATGCTTTTTGAAGGTCAATTCTTAATTTTTTTATGACACAGTATTCTCTATTATTCAAGACCTTTCATTTGATACCCATATTGAGGGAGTTGTTAAAAATACATATATGTATGTTGCGGCGGCCATCTTGGACCAATTTTCATCAAACATAGCTAAGAACATTCCCGACGATCACCTTTCAAACAAAAAAAAACAAAATCAAAATCGGTTCACCCGTTCGGGAGCTACGATGCCACAGACAGACACACACACAGACACACAGACACTTCAAATGTATACACCCCGTCGTTTTTTCGTCGGGGGTTAAAAATGGAATGCAATAACAACCGTTGACTATTGAGACCTCCTAGCTAGACAAAGTAAAATGTTACTTACTGAAGTACTATGTCTATCGCAGCGCAAATGAACTGCCAGTGCTGCTGGGCGCTGTCGACGACGGACGCGGTGGAGACGGCGCTGGCGCGGCGCGCGGGCGCGCTGCGGCGCCTCAACCCGCAGGCCATCGTGGACTGCGGCGCGCGGTAACTATCTACCCTACCACTTACTACTCTATCTACCCTCTCTGTACCCAGCCATTGTTGGCCGGTTTGTCATTAGTAAGCAAGCAGTCGTGTTTTTGATTTTCAACCGACTTCAAAAAAGGAGGAGGTTCTCAATTCGACCCGTATGTTTTTTTTTCAACCGACTTCAAAAAAGGAGGAGGTTCTCAATTCGACCCGTATGTTTTTTTTTTTCTATGTTTGTTACGCGATAACTCCGCCAATTATGAACCGATTTGAACAAATCTTTTTTCGGCGTATAGGTAATACCTCAAGGGTGGTCCCATTTAAATTTAATAATAGAAAAAACAACCCCCAAGGGTCTTCTGCGTATGGTACAGCCGAACTCTTTAATAAATTACTGTCCCCTTCTTTAGGGGTAGTGGAGTTGGCTCACCTCGCAGAGGCCAGAAACGCTTGGACTAGGGCATGCCCGGGAGCCGATCCACCTACCTCTCTATCGTCTCAGAGGCAGTGGGACGAGCCGCTCTGTTTGCGTTTTCAGAGTGATTTATTGGCTTCCTCTGAAAATGCTGCAGAGCGTGCTCGCCTACTAGCGGTCTTTCAGGCAGAGTCCGGTTATTGGCTACATGCTCTTCCTTCGGCCAATATCGGGACTCTGCTTGACAGGAGTACACTGTCCCTCGCCATTTCCCTTAGACTTGGCGTCAAGACAAACCATCCCCATCGCTGTCGTTGCGGTACTCGCGTCGGTGAGTTAGGACACCATGGCCTCTCATGCCAAATGAGCGCTGGTCGAGTCTCCCGACACGCCTGCATCAATGACGTCATCCGCAGAGCTCTTGTCGCCGTCAATGTGCCAGCAGTTTTAGAGCCTAACGGCATATTCCGTGACGACGGCAAGAGACCTGACGGCATGACGCTCATTCCCTGGAAGCAGGGACGTCCTCTTGTGTGGGACGCAACATGCGCGGATACGCTTGCTCCGTCTCATACAGGAGGTACCTCCCTTGCCGCAGGCGCGGCGGCGGCCTCGGCTGAGTGCTCCAAGCGGCGCAAATATGCAGCTCTCAATGAGAGTTATATATTTGTGCCGTTTGGGGTTGAGACTATGGGACCATGGGGTCCAAGCGCTCGTTCCTTTTATAAGGAACTGGCAAAGAGGCTCACCGAGGTGACCGGTGATCAAAAGGCTGGCAGCTATTTCGGCCAGAGAATTAGCCTGGCCATTCAACATGGCAATGCTGCCAGCCTTTTGGGCACCATTCCTGACTGCGGCGCTGGGGGTGAAGTATTTTTTATTTTGTAAATAAATAGTTTTTATCATTAGTAATTTTAAAATTTTAGTTTTTAAGTCATTTTAAGTTAATGTATTATTATAAATTTTATTCGCCAACAAAAAAAAAAAGAAATAAACCCCCAAGGGTGGAAAATTGGGGATGAACTTTTTTATACGCAATATCTCCGCCGATTATAAATCAATTTGAACGATTATTTTTTTGTTGAATAGGTATTATCAAAAGGGTGGTTTCATGCGAATTTGAAGAAAATATTTCACCCCCAAGGGTAGAACTTTTTTTAATTTTTAGTTTTTTTTTGTGTTCACGCATTTGAAGTCGGTTTTATTTTTAAAAAAAAGTTAATTATTAATTTATAACATTGGCTTTAGCCACAACACTGCACGGCTTCTAATTATAAAAAGTTTTTCATGCTTTTTTCCGACATTTATATAGTTACCTACTTATACTTTTAGGTATGGCGGGAATGGCTGCGAACCCACGTGGCCCGTAGCCGCGTACACGTACATGCAGCGCGAGGGCGTGCCCTACGAGGAGGACTACCCGCCCTTCGCCGACATGGTGAGGCCGCACTCCATGAACAAACCCTTCAAAGTTCATTTGGCACGGAGCCAACTCTTGTGTAGCTAGGATCTTTGGCCGCCAATTTATGAAACTGAACCAGTGACGATTGGGTAGCCTCGGGACAGCTAAGGACTCAGAACACACTTAATGGCTCAGTTGTGGGAAATTGACCGAGACGAAGCGCGAGCACGCACATCAAAGTATGGACGACACACGGCGAAACTAACTGTTATATTATCTCGATCGATTTTCCGCAAAGTGTAAACTGTGCCATAAGAAGAATAGGATTGGTAATTTGCAGTGTCCACTGTCCAATTGAAGTTTTAAACGTTTTCGTCAATGTCTGTTTCGATCGACGAATCATTCACCTAGGAATGTGTCGCTGACACAATTTTATTATATTATTAAAAACACACAAGAATTAAATGAAATGATTATACCGTCGTTATCAACGCACTTGGATCACGGCCCGATGCTTGCAGGAGCTGACCTGCAGGCGCTCGGCGGCGCCCGGCGTGCGCATCCGCGGCCACGCCAACGTCACCGCGCTCAACGTCGACGCTCTTAAGGTAATACTTGTTGTTATTTGAGATTCAGCTTCAATGGTGGTTATTTAAATGACCCCTCCCCCCATCTAAAAGCTAAACTGCTGGCTTGAAAAATCTGGAAAAAATCATGATGGCAGTGCTTTTCATGAACTTCTAATTTTTTTTATCCACAACGAGGAAGCTCTTGGCCTGTATCTCACCTGATGGTAAGTGATGATCAGGCCAAAGGTGAAAGCGAGCTTCACCCGGAATCTTCAAACACAGAGGAACTGGCTATCTTACCTCTAACTGCCGGAACACAAGAATGCTGTTAACATTGTTGATAACAACAATGTTAACATCGCCATAAGGCGACAGACTTAGGTAAGATGGTGGACTTAGAACAAGTCCTACCACCAACCAAACCGAACAGAAAAATCTGCCCCCACTGGGAATCGAACCCGGGACCTCTGCGTCTGAAGCAAGTGGTCTAACCACTAGACCACAGAGGTGGTTGGCTAATGAAAACTATAACGGTTAATAAACAAATCTTTGGACAATTTATTACACACAGCGCCAGCTAGCCCCAAAGTAAGCAACATTAAATGCTTGTGTTATGGGTGCTAGCTTAACGGATATACTCATACATAGTTACAATACTTGTTTGCTTGTTTTCGTCCACCCGATGAAATCTACTGTTTCCCTGCCTCATTATAATTATCCTTATCGCTCTTTCCACCTTATTACGTGGCAATTGCATGGCTAAAATCATGTTAGAAACTTAATAGTCTTGAGGCCATAATATCACCTTTATGACGTTTTGAGACCATAATGAATTAGGTAAGCGAGATGTTACTTTATCATTAAATTCTCTTCTAGTTGGCGATCCACGACTACGGGCCGGCCGTGATCATGTACGACGCTGGAGCGTATTCCTTCATATTTTACAAAGAGGGCGTCTATTCCGACGAAAGATGGTAAGTCAGAGCAGAGGAGATCAGTCGAGAAGAGAGGGAAATTATGTGTTATAATATAACAACATGTGCATTGTGCATAGACCTATTTTTATCGAAGAAAAACATGTCAAAAAAACATTGGCCAAGTGCGTGTCCGTGCCACGCGCACGTGGCACAGTGTAGGGTTCCGTACTTGTCCGTCATTACCACAATAGAAGGGACCACCTCAGAAGTGTACCCTATCGAACAAAAAAATAATTTTGAAAATCGGTCCACAATAGACGGAGTAATCGGTGAACATGCATCTAGAAAAAAAATACATAGGTACAGTGTAACATAATTATATGTATAACCTCCTCCTTTTTTAAAGTCGGTTAAAAATGGTCTGCAATGGTTTTTCATTAATAATGATAGGTAGATAAGAGCTAAGAAAAGCGATTTGTACCCGAGTTGAAATATAAATCGTTAATATTTTTCAACCGACTTCAAAAAAGGAGGAGGTTCTCAATTCGACCCGTATGTTTTTTTTTTTTTTCTATGTTTGTTACGCGATAACTCCGCCAATTATGAACCGATTTGAACAAATCTTTTTTCGGCGTATAGGTAATACCTCAAGGGTGGTCCCATTTAAATTTAATAATAGAAAAAACAACCCCCAAGGGTGGAAAATTGGGGATGAACTTTTTTATACGCAATATCTCCGCCGATTATAAATCAATTTGAACGATTATTTTTTTGTTGAATAGGTATTATCATAAAAAAAAATAAAACCGACTCCAAAAAACCTACACTAAAACGTAGAAAAATAATTACTAATTACCTACTTATTTATTAGGACGAATTATTAATATTTATGTAGGTATACCATGATTGATACTTCTGGAGTCGGTGCCAAGATTATGAAACATGTAAAGTTTGCCTGCACCGACTCCAAAAGTATCAATCATGGTATACCTACATAAATATTAATAATTCGTCCTAATAAATAAGTAGGTAATTAGTAATTATTTTTCTACGTTTTAGTGTAGGTTTTTTGGAGTCGGTTTTATTTTTTTTTATAAAATTTTACTTATTTCTTGCTTTTTAGTTAACTAATTATTACCTTGATGTTACCACTGAAGGTAGGCAGTACACTGAGACCAAAAAAAATTGGTTCATAATCGGCGGAGATATTGCGTATAAAAAAGTTCATCCCCAATTTTCCACCCTTGGGGGTTGTTTTTTTATTATTAAATTTAAATGGGACCACCCTTGAGGTATTACCTATACGCCGAAAAAAGATTTGTTCAAATCGGTTCATAATTGGCGGAGTTATCGCGTAACAAACATAGAATAAAGAAAAAAAAAAAAAAAAAAAAAAAAAAAAAAAAAAAAAAAAACATACGGGTCGAATTGAGAACCTCCTCCTTTTTTGAAGTCGGTTGAAAAGGGTGGTTTCATGCGAATTTGAAGAAAATATTTCATGGGTGGAAAATTAAGGATGAACTTTTTTATACGCAATATTTTTAATTTTTAGTTTTTTTTGTGTTCACGCATTTGAAGTCGGTTTTATTTTTTTTAAAAGTTAATTATTACTTTAGTAGTCTTATTGACTTTACTTCGCTTTAGAAAAGGTATGCCGATATTAGGGTCACATGCGGCGGATATTAGGGTGTTAGAGGCGGATATTAAGGGAAATTGGTATACTCGAAAAAAAACATCTATACAGGGTGGAAACGATAAGTGATCTCACTCGATTATTTCTAAACTATGCAAGATATCAAAAAACTAATTACTGATCCTGAAAGTGCTTCACGAGCTCTATCAAACGGTACCAATAATAGGTTACATAATCAAAGTCAAAGTCGCCGCAACAAACTCAGTCACCACTGTCTGCCGGTTAATATAAAAAATAGAAAAAGCGTAGTAGGTACATTTGATTCAGGAGCAGTTCACTGAATTTACCACGCATTCTTGTATGGTGTATCTTATAAGAATGGGTATACAAAATTGCGTGGCATATTAAACAAGGTAGTAACGTGCTTGTCATGTCTGACCTTCTTTATGGTTGCTTAGCAACATGCGATTTCATTGTTATGACACAGTCATGTAAATAAACATTCAATATTTTATCAAGGAGAAATTATTAATTATTTTATCAACAAAATGTCTTGTATGCCTCACATACAAGACATTTTGTTTGTGGAGACAGAGTGCAGGCTAGACTTTACGGAAGCTCCGCTCAGAAGTGGACATTTGCCACAGTGGTACAGCGCCTGGGCAAGCTGCACTATGTCGTGCGTACGGACGACGGTCTGACCTGGACGCGCCATCTAGACCAGCTGCTGCCGGCGCCACTGGTGCCAGCAGTGCTGCAGCCAGGAATCACGGCGGAGGCGTGTCATGTCTGACCTTCTTTATGGTTGCTTAGCAACATGCGATTTCATTGTTATGACACAGTCATGTAAATAAACATTCAATATTTTATCAAGTATATTATTTTATGTAATAGTGCTAATATCTAGACTTACAGATTAAGATACTTAAATACTAGTAGAAATGACTCGCATTAATAAATTTGAATAACTTGGATTGACCAGTCCCCGAAAGCAATGAACTGGATCTATCCGAAAATTCAATGTTTCCAGCCTCCATACATTTGGTAAAGCCACAAATTATTGAAAACTACACAAGATATCGTATAACTGGTTACTGATCCTTAAAGTGCTTCACGAGCTCTATCCAACGATATCAACAATAGGTTACAGAATAAACTGGATCTATCTAAAAATTCAATGTTTCCATTTTCCATACATTTAGTACTACCACAGTCATGGCACTCATTTCTTGATAATTATTATAGCAAGTAAAGCCTAAAACTAATATTTTCTATAAATAATTATAAATAAGAATGCAAATTATGAGTTTATTTTAAGTTTATTATTAAATTTAAAAAAAAATACACTTTTAATACTGTGTGGTTGGCATACATTTAGTATGGAAGCTGGAAACATTGAATTTTCGTATAGTTACAGTTTATTCTGTAACCTATTATTAGTACCATTTGAAAGAGCTCGTGAAGCACTTTCAGGATCAGTAACCAGTTTTTAGATATCTTGTATGTATAGTTTAGAAATAATCGAGTGAGATCACTTAACGTTTCCACCCTGTATTATCAACAAATGATTCGTAATTTTGCGAATGTAGTAATGAAGTTTCACTATCCCTCTACCCAAAAAGGGCATTGCAAGAAAGCAAAAGCTATTAATGTAAAAATTACAAGCAGTGAACAAACTCCAAAAAAAGTTGACATGGCCGATATTTGGTGCCACCACCCTACCTAAATTATTTAATATGTACTTACGAGTTTCGATCGCGTTAAGTACTGAGAGTACCTATTTCTAGCATAGTGTTATTGTATCTCTAATCAATTCTAGTTTTAACTCAGTCGTAATAAAATATTGAATGAATGAAATGAATCAAAAACTTTTGTTACGATTTCAGTGGGAATGATCCTGCGCGACGGCGGTACAACCACGCCAGCTTGGCGGTGGGCTTCAACAGCGACGCGCGCGGGGAGCCGTACTTCATCGTGAAGAACTCGTGGGGCGCGCACCTGCAGGACCGCGGCTACGTGCGCATGGCCGCCGCGCCCAACACCTGCCGCATGCTCGACCGGCCCAGCATCCCGCTGCTATAGGCCTCCGCCCTCCGCCCTCCGTGTGCCGAGGGCGCAGTGACTTGTTATTGTTGTGATATTAAAATGTTAATTCTTATGTGACTAGTTTTATTTACAGTTGTAGATATGTTAGGCAGCTTACGCAAAATAAACTAAATAACAAAAAAATTGCCAAGTGCGTGTCGTGACACGCGCAGTGTAGGATTCCGTACCTAGTTGTCCGTGTTAACACAACCCATCAAAAACTGTTAAGGTTATTTGAATGAAATTCAGTTTGCAGCTTTATAAAGTTTACTATAAACTTAATTGTAAGTACAGAAATTGCACAAAGTAAAAATGCACACCGTGCTTGCTCACATCGCAAACAGGAAGAGAGAGACCGGAAGTTGAACGAGAGCCAAACTTGTCTACGGTTTAGGTTGTCACCACGCAAAGGCATCAATAAATATACTGCATACTAACATATAATTTGCCCTGGAGATGTTGCTCTTACCTCCCTTGAATTAAATGGCAAACGTGTCATTTTTCCATAAAAACATCCTTCACAAATTGTTTTATTTGATGATTGAAGTTGTACACCATTTTCCTTTAGAACTTTCTCAACATGGTGCATGTTTTGATGACATAACCTCTCATGCCATGTTTGTAAGTCAGTCTGCTCTTTGCTAAACATGCATGAATTATTAGGTAATATAACTCTCATTTGTAGACAATATAAGGTGCCTTTTCTGATGCCAACAGCTTTCACTTCACCTCTTAAGTTCTTGAAAATCCTTTTATTCAAATCTGCATACTCAATCAAATCGTTCTGCAACGCTGAACCCGTGAAAACTGGACCGAAATTGAAAAATTAAAAGAAAAACCTCACTTTTAATCTCACGTGGAGGAGAGGGGGGGTGTCGACAATATCACGTATTTTTTTCCACAACAAACAGAGTAAATCCTCCGTCTGCATTTGTGAACACAGGCCCAGTTTTTAGATCCGCAGTTTGCTACCAATACTTAAATACAGTAGGACGCCGATTATCCGAACGCCGATTAACCGAATCGCCAATTATCCGAATCGGTCCTAAGCGTAATATAAAAAATTAAAACCAAGTAATTTTTATTTTGTATTGATGTAACAAGTTGGAACTCGCAGGAGTCTACATATATTTCAACTGAGCGTTATTATAGAACTGTAAACACAGTTATTAAAGTTTATTCTATGTGTGACAGTTCGTTTTTAACATGCTTTTTCTTTATTACCGGTCTATGTCCGATTATCCGAATTTTCGATTATCCGAATCGACCCCGGTCCCAATTAATTCGGATAATCGGCGTTCTACTGTATTAACAAAATGTAAACTAATAGGTAATTAAAAATTGTACTAAAAGTAAAAAACTGGGCCTAAGTTCTTTTGTTTTATCATTTCACTTAATTTTTTTACGCAGGTCGTTTTAAGGGTTCCGTAGCCAAATGGCAAAAAACGGAACCCTTACAGATTCGTCATGTCTGTCTGTCCGTCCGTATGTCACAGCCATTTTTTTCCGAAACTATAAGAGCTATACTGTTGAAACTTGGTAGGTAGATGTATTCTGTGACCCGCATTAAAATTTTGATGCAAAAATAAAAAAAATAATAATAAATATTGGGGGCTCCCCATACTTAGAACTGAAACTCAAAAATTGTTTTTTCATCAAACACATACGTGTGGGGTATCTATGGATAGGTATTCAAGAATGATAGCGAGGTTTCTAAAATATTTTTTTTCTGAACCGAATAGTTTGCGTGACAGACGCTTCCAAAGTGGAAAAAAGTTAGTCCCCCCCCCTCTAACTTCTAAAATAAGAAAATGAAAAATGTAAAAAAACATATGATGTACCTACATTACCTACTATAAAAACTACCAACGAAAATTGTTTTGAACGAGATCTAGTAAGCAGTTTTTTTTAATACCTCGTAAATCGTGAACCGCTTATTACCGCGTAATCTTTCATACAAATAACTTAAATTAAAAAAAAATAACTTTAATTTCATAAATCAATGGTACGGAACCCTTTGTGCGTGAGTCCGACACGCACTTGGCCGGTTTTTTTTTATAAAATCTAATATTTTCGAAGCATGGATTATCTTATTTACCTACATTGCAAATATAGGCATTCTCGAAAATCTCACGTGAGATTAGGGGGTGGGGGAGGAGCTCTGGCAAAATCTCATGAAATCTCACCAAGGTGGGAGGGGGGGTTAAAAAAATAGCCAAAATTGTCTCACGTAATTAATGGATGCCCCCTAGCGGCCGCCCGCGACTTCGTACGCGTGGATCCCGTTTTACCCCGTTCATCTATCTTACGCAGTTTAGATTTTTTCATACAAATGTTTTTTCCCGCTAACTCCCGTTCCCGTAGGAATTTTGCAATATCCTGTTGTAACTAAGCTTTAAGTTTACTAAGGTACCTGCATGCCAAATTTCAAGCGTCTAACTTAAGCGGTTTAGATTTTTCATACAAAAGGATTTTCCCGCTAATTCCTGTTCCCATGGGAATTCCAAAGTATACTATAACCTACCCAGGAGTATGAAGAATAATTGTACCAAGTTTCGTTAAAATCCATCTAGTAGTTTTTGTTTCTATAAGGAACATTCAGACAGACCGACAGACAGACAGACAGACAGACAAAAATTTTATTGATTGCCTTTTTGGTTTTCATCGCAATATAAAAAGTCGCGCATTTAACCGCTTGAGTCCCAGACGGCATTAATTAATGTCATAACAATTGATTATCTATTGTGTCTAGATTCACGGGCCTTGAAGGATTAAGGGTTAAAAAACTTTTTCGCTACAAGTACGATCATATGCCTAGTAAATAGGAAAAGCAACAGTTCTCTTTACCTTTACTACTGTATCGATGCTCATGCAGATCGCACAGGCGTTCAAAAATCTACAAAATAAAGATTTAACTAAAGAAGTACTGATGAAATGGAAGGGAGTTGACTCCACACTTCGTTCGTTCGTTCGTTTCAGCTGATAGTACGAGAGCCCACGACCAAAACCATGTCTCATAGCAATACGGCAAAAACCCTATAAAATCGTTAGATTGTATGATTCTGAACCCGACTAGGTGTGTAGTAACGGTCGAAAGTGTAGCAACTGCGTGGGAGGCCATTTCTGCTGTGTCAAAAAAAAAAGACAGTCGGTATTATAGCAATACGTCTGATAGTGAAAATGTACATAGATTTTATAATTGTATTACGAAAAAGTTTGTTTTCAGACATTTTGCGCGTAGCATATTATAGCCTGAGCGCATTTTTGAAAATGTCATCAAATTTAGCCGACCTGTATCATAGCAATACGGATAATTTTTTTTTCAACTTTTCGTATTGCTGCCATGATTACCAAAAACCTGTTTTCAGACACTTTAAGTGTATCAAAAAGTTGTATGATAGAGAAGGTGCTACACTTAATTTGTCTGATATAAATTGTTTGCACATGTGGACAACTTATTTTATCATGTCCAACAATTTTCAGACATATTGCTATGATACCGATCGGTAAAATTTGTTAACATTTTCAAAACGGTCTCAAAATTTAATGCGTTCACATTTCCGTCTGAAAATTGTTTTGTTCGCATCAAATAACCAAAATTTACTAATAAAAAAGATTTTCAGACGTATTGCTATGAGACATTTTTTTTGTCTCATTTTTAATTTTTTTAAGTGATTTTACGGGTTTGCGCTATACCACTAACGTCTGAAAATAATGTTTCCGGTATCTCAGAACTATCATTCAACTACAGTCTGCAAATCAGACATATTGCTATGATGCAGTTCGGTAAAATTCTTTGACAATTTTGAAAATTCGGTCAGATCAAACGCTACGCGGAAAATGTCTGATATTGGTATTTTCGAGTTCAGGATAATCGTATCTATCGATTTGATGCGGTTTTGGCCGTATTGCTATGAGACAAAAATTTTGGTCGTGGGCTCTCGTACTATGAAAGACGTCCACTGCTGGACAAAGGCCTCCCCGAAGGATTTCCACAAAGACCGGCCTGCGCCGCTCGCATCCAGCCACCTCCCGCGACCTTCACCAGATCATCGGTCCACCTAGTGGGAAGCCTGCCCACGCCACGTCTTCCGGTTCGTGATCGCCACTCAAGAACTTTCCTGCCTCAGCGGCCATCAGCTCTGCGAGCAATGTGCGCCGCCCACTGCCCAGTGGCGGCGTAGCATGGGTTGGCACCCGGGGCGGTCACCCCTTCCCCCCGTCATAAGTCGTAAGGCACCCCCTGGTACCCCCCAGGATTTTGGGGTTACCTACCGATTCGAAGAAAGGTCATAAAGAGAAATAAACATCTAGCACGAAAAAGTTTCGATTTTCTTTCGTATCGAGTTCAAATAGTTGACGTGGCGTAAAATGGACTTACTTAATACACTGGTCATCACAGAAATCGACCCTCCCGCGACAAGCACTTTCAAACGTATGCATCCCCATTCCCCACTTCCCACCAATATTGGCACCATTTAAAAATTGCCTTAATAAAATAACAAATAACAATCAAAATCCCAACTAATATTATAAATGCGAAAGTAACTCTGTCTGTCTGTCTGTCTGTCTGTCTGTCTGTCTGTCTGTCTGTCTGTTACGCTTTCCCGCTTAAACCTCGCAACCGATTTTGATGAAATTTGGCATAGAGATAGTTTGAGTCCCGGGAAAGAACATAGGATAGTTTTTATCCCGGTTTTTGAAACAGGGACGCGCGCGATAAAGTTTTTCTGTGTCAGACAAAATTCCACGCGGGCGAAGCCGCGGGCGGAAAGCTAGTATCTGAATAATTAAAAACCCAGAACTCTATCAAATCTTAATTTATTTTTGTAGCGAATTTATTTGAAATACTAATAACGTTATAGTGTTAATCGTTATTACTTATTTGAACAATTAATAATCATTTTATTGGACCAGAACCGGAAGTCTACTAATCAGGTACTTATGGCAGTTTCAGTAGTGCCAATAAAAAAATGCAGTTAAAACAAACTGATGTATTCTGTGCTGCAGCGGGCATCAACCAATCAAATAGTCGCATTTGGCTTCCCCGCGCTTCCATCCCAAACTTGGTTGACGCCCATTCCGTATCCGTTTTCAAAAAGGATCCCCCCCACCATAATAATCTTTGCTCATAGTGATGTAGGCAACATCGATCAAGAAAGAAAAATAATCGAATTCATTTATTTAATTATTCATTGCAGCATGTATTATAGTACATACATATTTTTTTATAGATGTTATGTTTTTACTTAATACATAAATAAATTATTGTAATATATATATATATTAAATGCAAAATTTGTTTATTACTATTTATTTATTATAAAATAAGTTACGTATGTGAGTTTTGTATACCTAATGTTTGTTTCAACTGAAAGCTGTTAAGTTGAAACAAAAAAGAAGAAGGTTTTATACGTAGTTTATTTTTCTATTCTTTTCTATAGTTTGTTCTTTCTGTTGCTTGTCATCTTGTCAATTCAAATAAATGTCGTAAAGCTAACGCTGTGTTTTAATTAAAGCATACTTGTAATGTTTTTAAAGATCAAGCAAGACCTTAAAATTAAATACATAACATAAAGAGCTAACACATATTTTTTATATTTTATACAATTGTAATTATTTATTAAATTGAAATGGCATAATATAATTTTTTTATAAAAAAATCCTAATAATTAAAAATGGAGAGTAACACAGAGTGCAATTTCGACTATCGATCTTTGTATAAACTTTCCCGCGAGGAACGTCACTATTTCTCTTACTTCCGTTTCCGATTTTGATTAGATATTTGATAGCGTCATTCATCATTCATTCATGATGTACTTCCTTTTTTATTTTGTTGACTTGACGCCATTTTTATTTACTTCTCCTGCAATGGCCGGCCGGCGTCTTCTGTTATTTTGTTTTTAGGGCTTTTAATATTGTTAATTTGCAATTAAACTGTGTCAAAAACTCGTCAGAAGTTTACATTAAATTAGGTCAAAACGTGAAAATATAACTACTAACTTGGGAGCCTGTTGTGACCCCTCAATACAGTGTCCCGAAGACTGCCTACGAAATGTGCTTGAAAATCTCGTAAGTATCAGTTAATTTCAATTACTTTATTACACATAGATTTAATAATATTAAATACGAGCTAGTTTCGCTACAGGCTCAAGTATTATTATTTATGTTATAAGCTAAAATTTCCGAATTCTATTGGATGGCGGCCATATTGCCGGCGCTATTCTATTTCATTTTCAAGTTTACACAACAAACCTAGTACCTACATAGTTATGTTTGTGAAACCTACGAAGTTGTTTTGTTAAAGTAAATAATCCGATCGTCTATGTGATTTCAGGTCCTGTGGGGTCAACACTAGGTGATCCAAGTCTGGCTTCGTTGGTTCGCCATTTTGAAAATGTTCTCAGCGTCGCGTCGCGTCGGCATGGCAAGATTGAAAAGGTACCTACCTACATTTAATTACTTACATAATGAGCTAATTAGTCAGACACCAGTCCTACCTACTAGTACCTACTAGTGGTTACAGAATATGTAAATGTATTTCAATAAACGTAGACTACTGTAACAACTTATTCGTATTTGTAGTGCGTCAATGGGCCATGCTTACACGAGTTGCAAGTGGGTAGGTAGACTAACGATGTTCCTTTGAAATGTATCGTAAGTTCAGACGAATACATCGAATCACTTCACCATCTCTTGAGTAAAGTTCCTATTAGTTACTTCCTGATTACCTATTTGTACCTAACTTAGCAAGTAAAATAAAAAGTGTTTTATGATTATTCAGAGATGATGAAACTTTAAGCAACGAATAGCCTACTTGACACTTTATTCTTTAGATGGTCAATTTTGTAGCGGCCCTTTGTAGTTGTAAGACTGAAGGGGCAGGCCAGCTAAATACCCAACTGTTGGTTTATGCTATATAGATCATTCATCGTAGGATGGTTTACTAAACTACTACACTAAACAAATTACTAATACTATACCTAATCTTTTAAAAAAAAATAGAAAAAAACTTCTACATTATCTTAAATTTCTAATTAATTTTCGCCTACTTATATTGTCTTAAACCAACTGCCTAGATGGTAAATGTGTGGAACAGAGTGGAACTTGTCCATGAACAGTTTGCTTCCACATCCGGCCTGATAATCAGTCCGTCATGAGAAACAGGCCAAGATAAGATAAGAGCTTAGCTTCCTAGTTGTGCCAAATTTCCTGTGGATTAGATTGATTAATATTTCTAGCCTGAAAGTCCTCACACTCAGATCAGTCTTTAAAGTGAAAGTATTCCAATTTCCAAGGTATTGTTGTGAATACAGCGTGGATAAGTTCTGCTCAGCTTTTGCCAATTAGTTTGTCTATCTTAGTATCTTTCATTGAGCTTCTTTTCCATTGACTGCAGTTAAAGCTTTGCTAATTTGACTTGCTTTCCTTGGTTCTTGAAATGCTTGTTAATTGAAGAACTCTTCAAAACTACTACATATTATTGTTTGCAATCAACTGGACTAGAAAGATCCGGACTCGGTTAAAACCTTGAACATTTTATGATGTGCTATCTAGTCTTGAACTAAGCAAAGCTTGGGTACCAGATGATGAAAATTCTGATTTTTTTTTTTAAATCTAATGATAGAGCTGAATTACAGTCCAGTTAAATAGTTTAGCTTGCTTCTTTAAAAATACTCTGACCAATGCCTGCCAATTTATTTACTACTTTAACACTTCAATGAAATATTGCTGTTTTTGCATTCACAGGCGAAAGGGTTCTCGTCCTTACCGCCTCAATGCGTCGTAATCGATACGGTCGACTTTCAACTGACAGCAGCCACGAGAAAAAACGCAGGTAGGCATTTTTTTCCCGACTGTACCAGAAGGGGGGTTATATAAGTTATTAAGTCTTATCTCTTAGCCACGCCTCCTGTCTCTAGTCCCTACTCTGCCCCACCTAAAATGTTTTGAGTATCTAACAAATTGGCTATTGAGTAAAAACAAATTGAGCTACTGGTCTTTCATAATTTCGCCCAATTATTTCCTTCACCCTTTATCGCTCATATCATTTCCGAATACTAATCTCCACTGCAACATGTTTCGTCGTCTTCGGCTCATGAGACGTGAGCTCGCCGCGCCGCCGCGAGCACCGGGCTGAGTCGACCTACGCGAGAGCTGCGAGCTCCGAGCCTGAGCTACGAACTTCGGGCCTGAGCTGCGAGCTTCGCGCCTGAGCTCAGAGCCTGAACGTCGCCTGCTTGAAACTATGGAAGGTAATTTGTTTATTCATGATAATCTATACTTATAATAAATCTGTAGAGAGGTCAATTCTGTAGGTACATGAAATATATTTTCAAAATAACTATCAGGGGGTGATTAGTGATCGATACTGATGCCAAAAATGCAATCAGTAAAATTTTTGTGTCTGTCTGTTCCTTATAGAAACAAAAACTACTCGACGGATTTTAACGAAACTTGGTACAATTATTCTTCATACTCCTAGGCAGTTTATAGTATACTTTGGAATTCCCACGGGAACGGGAATTAGCAAGAAAATCCTTTTGTATAAAAAATTTAAACCGCTTAAGTTAGACGCTTGAAATTTGGCATGCAGGTACCTTAGTAAACTTAAAGCTTAGTTACAACAGGATATTGCAAAATTCCCACGGGAACGGGAGTTAGCGGGAAAAAACTTTTGTATGAAAAAATCTAAACCGCGTAAGATAGATGAAGGGGGTAAAACGGGATCCACGCGTACGAAGTCGCGGGCGGCCGCTAGTAATAATAATAAAAGTTTTTTTTTACATTATATTAGGTTGTACTTACATTTATTTACATCATTATCAACTTTAATAAACAGTTATTTTATGTAATTTTGTATTAATTGAGTAATATTGGTGTAACTGTTGACTCACCCAAGATGATAGTAAACATTCCAGTTAGTTTGATCATTAGTTTAGAGTAATTTTCTCGTTAACCATAGTTAGTTAGTCTAGTATCAGTTCTACTTACAGTCTCATAGATACACTCACAACTTTCCACTCCCTTGTATTGCGCTATCATTGCCGTATACTAATCTCCACTGCAACATGTTTCGTCGTCGTCGGCTCATGAGACGTGAGCTCGCCGCGCCGCCGCGAGCACCGGGCTGAGTCGACCTACGCGAGAGCTGTGAGCTCCGAGCCTGAGCTACGAGCTGCGTGCCTGAGCTGCGAGCTTCATGGCTGAGCTGCGAGCTCCGAGCCTGAGCTTCCACCCGCTTCAAGCTTCAGACAACTACACAAGGCAAGTTTATCCTTTTTCCTAACCTATTCTACTAATATTATAGCTGCAAAATTTTGTGAGAATTGATGGATGATTGTTACTCACACACAAAAACTAGTGATTGCTTGTTACTTTATTCCTTTGTTAGGCTCATTTCAGACAAAATTAGATTATTATTCGTCAGTCTTTATTAGTTCATTTCAAATAATAAATTCTCTTTTAAATTTGATCACAAACCCCTTGCACTTTTCAAATTTCTAGTGAAACTATTGTCCTTACCGATCAATTACTTCCCCCTTTGTCCCAGTCATTTAGTTCATTCGTAGGTATCATTTCCCTATACTAATCCCCACTGCTGCATGTTTCGTCGTCGTGGGCTGGGCGCAGGGAGCCGGGCGCGGAAGCGATGCGGCGACGATGGCATCTGCGTCGAAAGATAACGAGGTTAGTATGATTTATTTTGCTTTCATCTACAGTTCTGTGGATTTGCTGACACAAACTTTAATTTGTAAGCCCCTAATGTGTTTAGAAAAATTTATTTATCATCATCTCAGCAACAGGACGTCCACTGCTGAACATAGGCCTCCCCCAATGCTTTCCATGTTGCCCGGTTAGTAGCGGCCTGCGTCCAGCGCCTTCCTGCTACCTTTACGTATCGGTCCACCTTGTGGGTGGACGTCCCACGCTGCGTTTTCCGGTACGCGGCCTCCACTCCAGACTTAAAGCTGCCCATAAAGGACCAGAAATGATCTTTTCATTTAAATACTTGCACTTTAGTAATGATTAAATTGAGGAAGGGATTCAGCTTCAACCTTCAATGCAAGTTAGCAAGTTAAGAGTCCCATAATTATGTAGGCTTTTAGTATGTCGTTTAGTGAAATAGTAACTATCCCTGTATGAATCCTCAATAAATAAATAACCGTGTTTTTTGTTTGCAGTCAGCCTTCAAGTCGGCGCCGCACCGCGGTGTCTCCTGCCTGCACTAGCCATTGATTTGGTAAGTGGTATTTATACATATACCTACTTATTTTACTACATAGTGCTCATTATTATGCAACCAATATCAACTGAATAAGCAAAATTACATATATATACAGGGTGTTAGGTAAATGGGTATATGAGCCGACACTAGCCCATGTTAACATGGTCATATAAATGGTATGGTGAAGTCAGAAAATTTATATCTTCATTTTAATTTTTAAATTTTCATACAAATCGGATTTTATAAAAATTATTTTGTATGAAATTTAAAAAAATTAAAATGATGATATCAATTTTCTGACTTCACCATACCATTTATATGACCATGTTAACATGGGCTAGTGTTGGCTCATATACCCATTTACCTAACACCCTGTATATATTACTCATAATTATTATGGAAAGTGACAAATAACATTATTATGTGTGTTTCATACAATATGCATACGTTTAATGTATATTATTAATTATTTAAATAATATATTTTCATTGGAAACGGTCTTTATTTACAATAAACAGAATTATAAGATTTGTAGCCATTCATATTATCATTCCTTCCAACACTTGTCCTTTTAATCTTCCACAATTTCCTCACCTTATATTGTTTATTAGTGTATCCCCAAATGTATTTATGAATATTGTGACTCAAATGTTGTTATTAATTTCAGGTATTATATTCAGGTCATGCCCCAGCTATATTCTTACATTTGATGCCAATGATTTTATTTATTTATCAATAAATATAACATTATACCTAATATAATTATAATAATTTATTAATGTGTATCTATTTATTATGACTTAACCCAAATGAGAAGCTTTTATGAATGTCAAATGTAATTTGCATTCGCGATGGTGTTTTCTGCCTGCACGACAAACATGCGTACATGAAACCACGTCTTTGGTGGAGTGAAAGGTTAGGTATAAAACTTAAATTAAGGTAAACCCTCTTATTAACTTGTATACTCTTTGAAATAAACTATACTCCTGGAAAAAGCGCATAGCAATGACGCTGCCAGTCTACATTTAATCTGATATATCCAAAAGTTTAATCACAGTTATCTACTTTTCCTTATTAATATTTTATCCATTTGTATTCATTTAGAGATCTCACTGAAGCACTAACATTACAACTGTTTAGTTCTAGTTTATATTTAAGTTAGTTATTATGTAGAAGTGTACATGACACAACTCTACTAGAAAGTAATGCACATGGATGTTAATCTCATCCTATGAAGTATAGTTTAGATATATTTTTATTACCCTTTATTATGATGTGCA
>NW_021137656.1:0-3430 GCF_004193835.3 Ostrinia furnacalis
TCAGTCACCACTTATTGCCAGGAATTATCTAACGGTAAGAATAGTCAAATTTAAGTACATCAAATATGTGCAGACTGAACTGACCACGCATCCTTGTCATCAATATAGTCTCGAACCTTGTAGTACCCTTTGGACATAAGGGTATTTTTTATATGTATCTTAAATCTAGTCGGCCGTTTGGTGGTTCGAAACGGACAACTATTCCGGAGGTAGCGGGTTCGATTCCCGCACAGTACAAACATTTGTGAACATATTTGTTTGTATTGGACTGGGTGTTTTCTATGTATAATAAGTATGTATTTACAAAAAAAAAGTATTTAAGTATGTTTATATCCGTTGTCTAGTACCCATAGTACAAGCTTTGCTTAGTTTGGGACTAGAAGCGCAGTGTAAAATGTCCAAGGATATTTATTATTATTTATTTATAAATTTGTTTATTGGCAATTCGACAAGGTTGTGTGGTATTTTGATAAATATGGTAATACCTACATTTCCCCAAGAATGAATTAAGTACCTATCTTATGCAACCTAAATGATGGAACAGCAAGTTTATTCTTATGTCTCGTGTTAAATGAGTGGACGTCACTTTTCTTAGTAAATAAATGTATATGTTTACGGACATACATAATGTTATCAAATATGTATTGCGAAGCCACAGTCAATATATTGATTTCTTTAAAAACTTCTCTAAGCGAGTCACGTGGTTTAAGACCGTATATTGCCCGGACAGCTCAATAAAGTATTCGTCAATTCGTCAATACCTAAATAACCGTTTGAGGTATATTTATGAAATTTGAAGCTGATGTTTATCTTGCAAGTCTCAACACATGAGCCTAATTTGAAGTGTTAATGCACAGTGCTTTTTGAGTGATGAGGAGTCAAAAGTGACTCCAATTAGTTCGTCTAAATATACGCACGATGCAGTCCCCTCCCTGGAACTAGGCTTAACATGCTCCCGCATGTCTATAATGTTCGCTTAATGTTGATTTAGTCGATTTTCTCCTAATGGAAACATGTAAAACAAAATTAAAATTTCCAATATTACAGACCTTCTAGAGCAGATGCCGCGAAAACTATACAAGATATAGGAAAACTTGACTGTCTCACCTGTAGCAAATTGAATAAGCTTTTTTTGGTTCATAGTAGCCATGTCACTAGGACGCATAGTTTCCGAGAATTAAGCGAAAAACCGAAAAGTGGTACCTTTAAACCCCCCTCTCCCCGCCGGCTCAAGGGCTAAGGGCGGGGACTTTTGCTATGTTCACCTCCTAACTAGTCTAAATAAAGTCCCGAGGTCAGAAATTGTGTTCTAGGGATTTCTCTCTACACCGTTGTTAAAGCATTCATTGACTGGACTAGGGGTGGTTGAAACTTGATGTGTTCCATCCACCCCGTTGAACGCTAAGACTATGACTACCGGGGTCGTTGAAACACTTTTTCCCATCCACCCCGTTGACGGGGCGGATCCACCGGGGCCGTTGGGACTAACCCCACTAGAGTACACGCGCGGACTACTATAGTAGACCAGGGTAACATTTTACGCTACAACTTTTTGAAAACTTGCGCTAGAGAGCTGGTATTCCAGGAAAGCCTCGTTTACTAAATTTGTCAGTAAGCCAGTAAAGCTTGGGTCGCTAGAGTCTGCGCACTTTTCTGAAATTGGCCGTCAAAACTGCGGGTCTACTCAAAAACCCGAAATCACTCGACAAAAAAATTATGAAAGACTTGCAACAAATGGATTTACACCGTGTACCAGGCAGTAGAAAGTCATGAATACTATGACAGATAAAAAACTAATCATATTTTTTCAGTAATTTTTTTTTTGTTAACATTGGTCTCACGAGTGAAATTTTGGTCCAAAAAATTTACAACTTTTAAATCTGTTTATAATGTTTGATCCAAAATAGTTATTTAAAGAAACTTTGATTATAAAATAACTATAATAAACACTTTTATCATTTACATAGTAATTCTATTCATATATTGCTTACAAACTGATTTACAGTTATTTTAAATTGGCTTACCAGAGTAGGCCGCTCGTGTATTCGTGTAAAAAAGGGGGCGCGTGTACTGCAGTGTTAACATAAGGATTTTCATAAAAAAGGTTTGTAACCCATGGATTGTTGGCCAGGGAGTCCAGTAATAGAAAAATAATTTCCCAATTTTTTTTGTAACTTCAAAAATATGATAATAAAAATTCAAATAACCATTTTTAAATTATCAATACATTTTTAAGCCTTAGTTTTTCAAGTGAAACCTTAAATTCAAGAAAGGATTATTTTTTAATTTGTGAAAATGCTCTCCATTCTTAGTGGGAATGTTTCAATGTTGGCAACACTTCTGAAATGTCAAAATTCCGTCGAATTAAAAATCTGTGTGCCTACCATGAGTTTACGTTAGGTGAGCTCGCTAGCGAATACGTCAAAAAAATCTATGAAGATTTTATTTCTTGAAATTAGCCGCTAGGGGCGCTGCACAATATGTCATACATTTAAATGTCATTTTTTTACGCAGTCGCTAGCGAGCACACCAGACGTAAACTCATGGTAGACACACAGAGTACTTATAGGCTTTATTAATCTAAGGTAGGTACTTAAATCAAGCTAAACACTGTGGGGTATCTCACGTCATTTGCAACTTAAATGTATAATCTGATGTACTGTTGATTGGCTACCTAAGTAGGTAAGTAAGTAATGGTTATTTTAAAAGGTAGGTAATGTAAGTAATAAATTAATATGTGGGTGGGACTGTGGGAGCACTAAGATTTTGCAGCTAGCGATTATAAACTGTCACAAGATTCGCCTCACATCCATTGCAATAATTAAAAAATGCTGCTTCTGATAAACTCTTGAACTAGAACTCAATCTCCACCTAGAAGTAAAATTATCACAAAGGTGCCAGATTCCTTTTTTTGAATTTTTCTAGCCTCAAATTCGTCGTAAAATGTCATTTACCATTGTAAATGATAAATAAATAGAGTTAAAGTATCTTGCAAAAAAGTTAATCTGCTATCATTTTCCTATCGTGAGCAAGGATCGACGAATCAAGAAAAGAACGACGATAAAAACATCACATCCTCACACATCCTAATGTCAAAATATGATACAGTCCTATCAACTTAAGCTGAGAATTGCATTTGTGTGAGTGATCGCCAAAAGTACCGTTAGTAAAACACATACAAATAAAATTAAGGTTTTATTAAAAGGAAGTCTATAAAACATTTGCTACCAATTGGGCCGATGCATGTAACGACACTTGACACATCCTTTTAAATAAATAAATAAATAAAAACAGGTCCTCGCTCAGCATATGCCAAGGCACGAAGTACCTCGACGCTGATATTCTGCGAGCACCGTTTATAGAGAGGGCGTCCAGCCAGCCTTACAAAATACAACAAAAAGACAAACTTTATAAAATTACAAAATTAAAA
>NW_021137658.1:0-3645 GCF_004193835.3 Ostrinia furnacalis
ATCAAGTATGGTAAATTACTACGTACTAAGTGGAACAGGTATTTGGATCACGTATTAATAAATACTTGGAATAGGTGCACCTAGTATCAAATTTACCTAGTATAACCCATCTCTAATACACAGGCCTATGTTCAGCAGTATAGACATCCTGTGGCTGGAAATGATGATGATGATGTTTCTACTGTATGCAAACCTAATCAAACTGTAGTATTCTTAAATGCAGCTTAATTCCAAAATTGGTAATTGTTAAGAAAAATTGTGTTTCTACGCAATATGATTATTTGATGTGACTTTCGTAACAAAAAGTGAATAGCTGAAAAGCAAGTAACCAGCTGCTGTAGCAATATGATAATGCTTATTTAGCTTCGACGTGACGTTTTTCATAAGTTTCATCAAATTTTGTTTTCATCCCGATATTACGTCTTCATGTTGCGACCTCATTTCTACCCGCCATATCTTATGTAAAGCGTCATCCAGCGAAGAATAAGATCGTTGTCGGCGACATTGTCTCGCGACACGACGTAATCGCCGCCGTAAAAAATAACACCTCGGTCGTTTGTGGCGCGTGTTTTGAGCTGCTGAGGAGGGTTCAGGAAACAAAAGATCGCTGAAGATGCTGCTATTTCACCTTGGAGGTGTTATAATTTAAGCGGTATTAAAGTGACAGGCAAAATAAAGGATTAATTATGAGATTTAACAAACACATTACCACTCCTTTGCGTCGGGTAAAAAGGAGCAAGCGGAATGTTGACTGTATAATAAAGTATATTGGTGTTATTTTCCTCATCCAAACAAGAATGGCCTATTCTAATTTCAATTTAGTCCAAATTTTGACTGGAATAATTATATCCCACTGGGGTTAGGTATGTCATTTTTCAGAAAAGCAACGTCGTCCTTTGGCCAAAGCTGCATCTGGCAGGATACGCTGCGACCCACTCGTTTTCAAAGATTTTGTATTATTTCACACCACAGCTACGTCAATAACCACTCACGTTTACACGACACAATTAACGCTCATTCCTCGTCACAACAGCCGCGCTGCATCGGTCCAGATTAATTTATTTCCGCTAATGAGTGCGCGGAGATGAGCGTATTTATTAAACGCTCCGATAAATATTGCTGCGAAATGATAACGTTTGTTCAGGGGTTATTGTTATTGTTCCCATCGATTTATGCAGAATGTACTGCGGAATTGTCAAATTAATAATTTCATACAAAGTAAAATTATATGTAACACCCACCTTGGCCGGCTTGGGGTACTCCAGGTCACACGATCCCGAAATCAATTGAAAGAAAACTAGTAGGTCTACACTGAGACCGAAAAACAAGAGTGTTGTTGCCTCAGAACAAAGCAGAGTCACAAATGATCAAATTCGTAGCAAAACTGAAGTGGGAGAAGACTGAATAATGGCACATCGCCAGAAAACTTGGCTCGTAGTGCGAGCCGCTGCTAGAATGGAAACAGTGGGGCAAGAAATGTCCACATTGAAGACAGCAAATGCGATGGAACGACTAAGAGAAAAACAAGATTAAAGTAGGTAGATGTACGATGACGAAGATGACATAACTTGCTGATGTGGGTGGAGACCTACACCCACGTCATTGAAAAGCACCGAGGAGAAGAAGTAAACTAGAATAACTGCTGCTCGTTTGAACACCTTAGACGTTCTTCTTATTGTCGCGTCGACAACAAACCTACACACACAGTTTCAGCTCAAAACTCTGTTATAAGAGTGGCGTTGTCAGCAGCATTCATTAAATCTTTATGCGTGCAGTCGTCTGGGCAAGCAGGGCACAAGATCATGTGCTTCATTGATCTTAAACGTTACTCGAATATGAATAGGGATGAATCTTGTAGAGTTTCTGTGACATCTAAATAACTTCAAATGTTTCTTAACACTCACCAGGCGCCTCTCCATCATAAGAGAAGTTGGGTATGAGCAGCGTCTGCGCGTCCACCACGACCACCGCGTCCGACGACACGCCGTGCACGCCGCGCAGTGCGCCCACCTTGGCTGGTTTGGGGTACTCCAGGTCACGAGGGATTGATACGTCGCCGAAGTTCACCTGGGGACAAGGAATAAAGGTTAGTGAAACAATACAAAATAGCCATTTGTTGACCTACAGCACTGTTGCCATCTTGGTTCATGGTACATGAAGGTTCTGGAATGGAGGCCGCGTACCGGAAAACGCAGCGTGTGACGTCCACCTACAAGGTGGACCAACGACATCGTAAAGGTAGCAGGGAAGCGCTGGACGCAGACCGCTGCCAATCGATCAACATGGAAAGCATTGGGGGAGGCCTATGTTCAGCAGTGGACGTCCTATGGCTGAAATGATGATGATGATGATGATGACTGTTGCCATCTCTCATTCCCATCACTGCGACTCCTATGTAGCCAGGATCTACAGCTTGACCGTAAACCAGGGTTTTCTAAACTGTTTGTTGCGAAGTGAAGCCCAAATTTGTCCAAAAAGAAAGTAAACTTTCATTGGACCCGCAATATAATAATTACAAGAAGGAATTAGAATAGAAATTTACCATCAACATCTCTCCATGAGAGTTTGATTACATAAAAGTGTCATACCTATATCAAATTAACCAAAAATCATCAATAATTTCACTTTTGGGAAGCCAAACTCTACCATGGTTAGGATCTTAGCATAGAACAGGGCCAGCATAGAATGAATATCACACGCGAAGAGCATTTCCGCATTAAGATGTTGTAAACTTTATTGAGTCTAAAATTTAGAACAGCACGTTTATTTTAATTCTAGCACAGGATTAGTAACAACCAGGAAGTCAAAATAGCATAATAACCTCCTTCGTAAAACCTCAATCTCCACGCCAAAACAAACTACTAAGTTCGTAGCTTAAAAACTTAATCCTACTAATTACGGAGTTCTATTGAGCCAAAGGCTACAGACTAGTTATAATTACTTCTCGGAATCGGTCGGAACGCAAAAAACAAATCGTGCTCTATGGGAACTTCGATTAGCTAGTATAACAAGCAGATGGCGAGAGGGTGACCAACCAAGGCATTGGGCAAATAGGGAAAATTATATTTCAGTGAAAACAGGTAATATTAGAAGGTATTAATAGTTTGAAGTATGTTTATGTGATGAATGCAAATTATACGAACAAAACTGTCTAGCTAGGTGTAAAAACAAAATCAAATTAGTATTCTACGACAAAGTAAACCAACTAAACTAAGTTATTATGTCGTGTTTAAGCTGTGTGTGTTTTTGTTTAATCAAGGTATTTGCCCATTTTGTAAAATATTACGTTACGTTACGTTTTACAACTGAGCCCGAAAAACTAAGGACGAGAACTATTGCCGACAAACTGTAATCCCATCAAAAACAATACTTGTCAAAAAAACCAAGTCTCGCAACTAGGGTTTCTGATTTCTCGACTTATTTTTTTTCTCGAGTTTCGGGAATTCTCGAGGCCAAAGTCTCGAGTTTTCTCGGGTCTCGAGTCTTTTAATTAAAACTGTTGAAATCGGTTGAAATTTATTAAAAACACGGGTTTTTATTAATGTTATAATGTGTCTGGGTTATAATCAATAATACTGTAATGTTTCAACGAAATCCGTTCAGTAGTTTTTGCGTGAAAGAGTAACAAACATCCAGACATCCACA
>NW_021137659.1:0-47999 GCF_004193835.3 Ostrinia furnacalis
AACAGAAATTTCATTCTTTTGATTTGGAAACACTTGCTGTAATTGCCTCGCTGAGCCGTTTTCGTGTGTATTTGCTAGGGTTAAAGTTTAAAATAGTGACTGATTGTAACGCGTTACGCACAACATTAATAAAGAGGGATTTAATTCCTAGAATTGCTCGTTGGTGGGTGCAGCTGCAGGAGTACGACTGCAGCATTGAGTACAGAGCTGGGTCGCGTATGGCTCACGTAGACGCTCTCAGTCGAGCTCCTGTAGATGAACCCACCACTCAAAATGATTCTCATGTAATTGACGTTTTACAAGTGGAAATTAAAGACTGGATTGCAACAGTGCAAAGTAATGATGAGGAAATAAAACGGATAAAAGATATTTTACGTGATGATGACACAAAGTTTGTTGCTGATGTGCGTAACAATTACCAAGTTAAAGGTGAGCATGTTTTTCGCATAGTAGGTGATGGTATTCGATGGGTGGTGCCAAGAGCTGTTAGGTGGCAGATATTACGCATGAACCACGATGATGTAGGCCACTTTGGATTTGAAAAGACATTGTGTAGGTTAAAAGGAACATTTTGGTTTCCTAAGATGCGCCGTTTTACTAAGAAATACGTTGCAGCATGTCTACAATGCGCACACCATAAAGCACCTTCGGGGCAAAAAGAGGGTTTTCTACACCCAATCCCAAAAATAGAGATGCCATTCCACACATTACATGCGGATCATCTCGGCCCGTTCGTTCGCTCTAGAAAGGGGAATGTTTACATATTAGCAATCGTAGATGCGTTTACCAAGTTTATTAACATCCGTGCTGTTAGAGACACAAAGACATCTTCTGCAATTAAAATTTTTAAAGAATACTTCAGTTATTTTGGAACCCCGGCAAGGTTGATAACAGACAGGGGTTCGTGTTTCACAAGCGCAAAATTCAAGGAATTTACTGATAGTTTAAATATTAAGCACATTTTGAATGCTGTCGCCACGCCTAGAGCGAACGGACAGGTTGAGCGTTTCAATCGCACTATACTAGACGCTCTCAGTACGAAGTGTCATGGCAAGAATGAAAATATTTGGGATGAGTATGTGGGTGACATTCAGTTAGGTATAAATACAACAGTAAATAAAAGTACAGGTAAAAGTCCATCTGAACTATTGTTTGGTTGCAAGTTGGTCACCACGACTGAAAATATGCTAGGTGATGTGATAACTGAAACTTCTCAGTTAGTAAGTGGGGTTGATCTAATGCAGTTAAGGTCCAATGCTAAAGACAAAATTGATAGAGATCAAGAAGTAGCTAAGCGCAGGTTTGATAAGAACAGAAAAATCGCAAGGTCATATAATATAGGTGATCTCATCAGAATAGAAAGAACGGTAATAGATAAGGATCATTTAGGTAAGTCTAAAAAGCTTATACCGAAGTTTCAGGGACCCTATCGAATTGTAAAGATCCTTCCGAACGATCGATTTTTAGTCGAAGACACGCCATTAACTAGAAAGGGAAATAAAAGATATGAAAATATAGTCGCAATTGATAAGATTCATCCCTGGCTTAATTTTAATGATTGTTCCACTGAGGCTAGTGAAAGTGACAACGAACGTAATGATAGTGATGAAGGGAATAATGAATGAGTCTATTATAAATTGTTTATGTACGCTTTGATTGGATTTAATTTTGTAGTTGATGGATAAGTCAATGATGTTCAGAAATAACGGTCAGTGCAAAATAATGATTAAACTTAGTCTTGCACAGATGATCGTAGACTGTTGTAGAATTTATGATGATGACTTAATATTGATATTGATTGTGATTGCGATTAGATACACGATTGTAACTGTCATGGTCAGTGCAGAAAGCGAATGGAATTGTAAAATTAACAATTTCGCACAGATGATCATAAGTTACATATTTTGGTACTTTCTTAATAGTTATGCAATATAATTTAATTAACTTTGATTTATGTAGATGGATTTTAAGTTACTAGAAGTTAAATTTTAATATTGTAAGCACAAGTTACAAGCAATCAGTGCAGATAGATAATGGTATCAAGTGATTGACATCGCACAGATGATCGCAGATCGTGATAGATTGTGCAGCACACCAGCAAGCACAAGTCACGAGCAATCAGTGCAGATAGCGAATGGTGTTCAGTAATTTGGTACCGCACAGATGATTGTAGATTGTGACAGATTGTGCAAGGTAGTAAAAATAAAAGTAGGCATTTTAATTTTATTTATGAANATCTAGTTTAAAACAAACACTAACAATTTTACCCCTCTCCCCTCTAAATACCCCAAAAATACCCCTGATCAGTCAGTGAGTGAGTCAGTGAGTAGGAATCGAGCTTTATATATTATAGATAGATTAGTAATTGTTGAGTCGTTATTTAAATTATTTATTGTTACTCGAAGGTAGGCATTATTAATATAATTAGGTAAGTGAGAGGTCTCACTTAATAAAGGATGGCCGAGTTGTAAGATTACTACACTTATTTTGTGCAATAATATAATTTTTGTTTTAAAATACGCAATGACAGTGACGAGTATCTGATACTGTTATTTTGGAACTAGTATATTACTTGTGACTTTATTCCTTTGCCTGTGAAATATGACATTTAAAAAGATATCACAGATACTCGTCACTTGCCATCGAGCTGTTGAGCGGAACGGACATTATTGTAATAATCGTGCGAAGACGGAAATAAATCCAAGAAAATCACACCAGTCGTCGTTTCATTTCTGAGTTTGAGATCCAATCTTTCACCAGTGGGATTCAATTCAAAATACATAATATTTCGATGCATAATTTAAACTTTAGCTGGATTGGAATCTCTAAATCTTCTGTTCTAAAACTCGGATTCACTTCGCATACGAATCTGCACCAAACGGATTGAAGGTACATGATTGATGCGAATTCAAATGCGGATTAGAATCCTAATTCTTCAGAGACGTCCCCAGAGCCCAGACAGATTGTTACGGTTTCGCCAGTTGCGCTTATTTATCGTCTTGATCTAACTCAGAAATATTAGGAAGCTGATTTTTACCACGTGCCTTCTTCACTGTATACGAGTATTATTGATTAACCGATATTTCGGCACAGTTGGAAGCACCAGGGACACGGCGAATTAAGGTTATGCGGGTGGTAGCACTGGGAATTTATTTATAAATGACGGAAATATACAAAACTCAATAATAAATGCTCGTTTGCCTCCTGTCACATAAAAAAAAAACTTAAACTTGGTTCAGTTTCGTGACCGTCAGTCAAAGACACTAACATTTTGGTACGATGCCGCAAAGATTTCAGTTTATACGGATCTCTCCTCTACTAACCTACTGTTATCTTACATAAAACATGCTGGCTCCAACAGAATGCTATGTTCGGAAATGATGTAGTGTACGTGAGCGGACTTAAAAGACCTTTCCTCCAGTGTCAGTACCGAGATTTAATTCAACTCAAATAGAAACTGTGATCTAAGATAAGCCTTCTTAAATCAGAGCGGGCTGAAAGTTAGAGTCCACATAGAGTTATATCACTTTACCTGCGCGCTAATTGTGGAAGTAGCCGCTGAAAGCCGTCTGTATCGGCGGAAAAGCTGGCGGTTGCAGAGTGTTTTATAGAGGTGCTATTTAAAAAGCGTAGGTGTTTGCATGGAAGCATATTAGCAGAAGATATACGACGCTTCGGCGCACCCTGGTGGAGGGCGTCCATTCAGTGTCAGTGTAGACCGTCGCCAGCACAGTCGTACGCGCCCGCCCGCCCGGCCGGCTTACGCTCGCGCCCAACAAAGTTTACGCAGTGTTAACAAGTGTCGTGAATTTGTTAAGTGATTATAATTATAATAAACAGTCCTCCAGTGGTTACTTTTAACGCTCACTCGGAAAAGTGTTTTGACGTAAAGTAATTAATTAAGGAATGCCGAACTTTTAATTGGCGAGGAGAGGTATGTTATAAACTATATTATGTACCTATAATATTATTTTTTAAGTCTAAAGTGTTTTTATTTCATTTACTTTTCTCTGAAAATTTGTTTTGTTTAGGTCCTGGAAAAGTCAAAAGTCAAAAGATAGCGAAAGTAATTAAAATTCCAATTGTTTTGTAGACACACGAGGTACCTACAACTAAATTCAAAAGTTAAAGTTTCATTGTATCTGACTGAGCAAAAATGAAAGAGGTCTTTATTAATTTAAAGGGTCTCGCTTATGTTTGTGACCTCAGTTTTGGGGCTTGGCAACAAACGTTTAAAGCTTCTGAAAACATTTGTTAACTTGTACTTAAGTTTAACTAATTGATGCGCGTTGTTCAAACACAATGAAATCAAGGTGAATCAGGCAGATCTAAAATCTTTTCAAATTTCCGTCAGAAGGAAACAGTCTCTAAACCAAACGATCTTTATTGTGAATGACCCTATGTCCTTTTTTGATGTTAAAAGCAAACTTTTTCCTCAAACCGATTATTTGACGAACAAGTAATACATTTTATTATTAGATCAGTAACTTAGTATTTAGGTACATTGAGAAGAAATTTGTCCCTTCGATCAATTGGTTTACGCCTTGAAAATTTTCAGGGTCGACTCGTGACGTTCCTTAACCGGGCCTATGTTTTGAAAAGGCTTAAAAGTAATTTTCATCGCTTGGCTCAAAAAGTGGGTTATGCAATTTTTTAAGCTATCTCGCATTTTATAACCCTGTTTTTTTACCTAGAGTTTATGAATCCCAAAAGGTTGTAGAGTTCATGCTCTGTTGGTTGTTATGTTGCGCACACTGGGGGTCCCTAATACGTGTACATCAATTTCTATATAAATGTCTAGCAAGTTGAGGCAGTAGGTTGCTCTTATCAGACAATGATCTACTAATTTTTGAATGTGATCAGACACTACAAAAAGATTAGGAAATCTTGCTATACCATTCTGGTATAGTATAAACATTATGTTAGTTTACCCATCGTGAATGCGTTAAAATAATTATAGCGAAAATATACTTATGTTTTTCTTTAAATTTATTATAGTCTGTTTCCCCTCATTCACCGAGAAGAATTAATGTTGGGTATGCATCAGACTTGCTGCTGTTAAGAACTCCATAATGTTGAGCAATCGTTTCTAATTTTACGACGAACATTTCAAAGGTAGGAGGTAAAGGTCCGGCTTCACGGTACGTCAAGTGTTTCTTTGGAAATAAATTGGCTTTTTATCTTGGTATTTAGGCCCAATCCCTAAAATGAGCCGCGAAAAATACTGAAGCTCGATATCGGTAACTTTGTTCAGTCAAATCGTGCGTTATTCTAGTGTTTTTTCGGGGAAATAAACAAAGAACTTTGAAATGTATTTGGGTTACCTTTGAACGAATGTTTGCCCATTTTGGATGTATTGTTGGTAGCTGGCTTAACAGAGCGTTTTATTAATAAACTTTTAGTACCGCCACACGCTCCCTGATAAATCACATAAGCTGGCCTTGGCTCTTGTGTGGTATCAATTCATGTAAAAATACTCAATTTCAAAAGTTAATCCAAAAACTAGAAATATTAACAGACATAATGTAGGTACCTACCTACATATTAATGAACGTTAATTCATATTTGACAATTTTACTTTCAATCTCATCCCGTATAATTAAGTGAATACTTAATGCCCGTTTTCACCATCAATCCCTAAGGAATTTTGACTAAATAGGGGTCATTTAAAATAGGGATTGATGATGAAAACGGGAATTAGATACGTGTAAATCATACAGGTACCTATACTATTGAGTATTGACTCTTGCTCTTATTGCAATCGGGCTCCCCTCTATCTGCCAGAATCTCGCTACGCAGAAACTCATTTGGCATAACTCACTTGGCATAATCTTCTTTAACCGAATATTTATAAGGCATAAACATTGTTAAAAATAATAATCGTTTGGTAGAATGTTTATATACCCGAATTTTCAATGGCATACTTTTAAGATAGCAGAATTTTATTTGGCATAATTTCGATTAGCATAATGTTTCTTTAGCACCATGATTATTTGGCATCATTATTTAATGGTATTTCAATGGTGGAATACGGCTAACATTTGCATTAAGTTCGCCTTATGTACAAATTTATTTTGGCATAAAAGTTTAAATAAATAAATAAATAAATAAACATTTAGAGAACCAACTTTTGGGTATGCGTGTTTTTTTAGTGAATAGAGTCCCGCCTAAGACGTCCTTTTCTCAGTGTAAGATCGGCATGATCTAGTCTTCAAATGTACCAACGAAGGTCATTTTAAAAAACTTATTGGACAACAAAGCTATAGGTTAGGTTAGGTTAGACTTGCGTGGCCTCCTTTTGCGAAGATGTAATATCACAGAAGGAGGCCGCGGAGCGAGAGCGCGAAGATGATCCAAACGCGCCCTCGCTCCGGCGACGGCGGAGGGGTCAGAGGAGGCGACAGTATGATCGCCTCCAATTTCCTCTCCTCGGTGATGGCCAGCGGGCCGGGGGCGTGGGGGCGCCCTCGCCTGCATTGCACAGGCCACCACCACCGTCGGACGGGAACAGCTGTGTGCTCCTAGCTGCTCCCGTCGCCCCCCGTCCTGGGGGGCCTGTAGGGCCCGCCGTGTAGGCGGGTAATCGCTGGGAGGGACTGTGGTAGTGAAGGCTTTGTCCGGAATCCCACAGTTCCTTCCCACTTAAGGCGAATGACGGAGCACCGGGGTCTTTTTAGTGGGTATGCCTTTGTCCTTCTGACTTGGTGAGCCCCACATAACCTACCCTGTCCCCGCAGGATAGGTATGCAATTCAATGCATTTTTTCCCCGAAAAAAAAAAAAAAAGGTTAGACTTGCGACCTTACATAGCTTGAAAGCGAGTGAGCGAGCGAGCGCAGCGAGCGAAGCGAACGTGCCCCGGAAGCGGCCGCCGAGCGCTATGTCTAGAATCGCATACTTAAATAGTTGATTTCCAATAAAAACTACTTACCCAAATAATGCGATAGAGGAATAAACATTTTACCTTTAATAGTATGCCAAAAGACTACTCTGACTAAGAACTTTCTGCGATGTGATGGTTCTGCTTTTTAATTATTCGGGATACTAAAATTATGCCTAAAGATGATTCTGCCTTACAAAATTATTAGTTTTGAATGTATACCAAACTAGCGGCCGCCCGCGACTTCGTACGCGTGGATCCTGTTTTACCCCCTTTTCCCGAATTTTCTTTGCTATAAACCTCACGGAGCCCGAGACCTTTCCAACGAATGCAAAACCGTGGAAATCGGTTCGTGCGTTCTGGAGTTATAGCGTCAGGGAGGAAAACCCGACTTATTTTTATACATATAGTAGATGAGTGTATGCCTAACGAATTTCTGCGTAAAGAAGATTATGCCATCCGTTGTTACTTGTTATGCATGGTAAAATTATGATTCAAAAAGTTCTGCGAAAAAAGGTAGAACCATTGCAATCGATATGATAACATTTAAAAATAGTCAGGTGGTTGACGAATTACCTACATTTGAAGTGAATTGAGTTTGGATATCATGAAAGTGACAATTTTATATCTTCTTTGGGCCGATCTATTTATAGCTTAATGGTTCATACAAATGAGATATCAATGAAAGTGTGATTTGATACGAGTATGTCTGTGATCCTAAAAACCCACGCACTCGTGCTAACCCTTAGGTGGTTGTCCTTTAACCAAAATAACGGTCTAGTGGTTAGATTCTTCAGTTGAAAGGGAAACCTTTTTTAAAATAGGTAGTTATCATCATGTAACACACAGATGGTTCTATACCATCGTAGCGACGGCTTATATTAGAGCTAGTTTGTGTTATCTTAAACAGACGTAATTCAGGTCCTATTTGATAACAAAAATGTAAGACAGGTTGTTGTAAAATAGTCGATTAAAGCAAAACGGAACAACCAATCTATCAAATACCTACACATTCTGTAAAAAAAAATGTTTTACGAGATTTAGGTAACCCGCTGACAGCCAGATAACGGGGGCATGTTAATAGGGTCCCATTGTGACCCTTTCGGTACGGAACCCTCTAAAAAGAGTCAACTAAGTAATACGCCATCAATGTTATCGCGATGCCTTATAACGTCCATCATAATAAAACCTTTCTAAGCATTATAGCGACACATTGTAATGTAGACCGCGACAATGCTTGCGCTGGTCATCGGGGAATACCGACTACCTACTAAGCCCGTCGGTATAAATCATGTCGCGCCACTTACAATCTCTCACTCAAGGGACGAGGCGCCAGCGAATCCAGCGATGCCTGAGATTTCTTCCAAGATGTCATAGGCTGGAATGTTTACTCGATAAAATGATATTTTTATCTACAAGCTCGCGCCACCTAGGTAACAGCCAAATAAATCTTTCTTTTCTATAGATTACTAGCTTTTGCCCGCGGCTTCACCCGCGTGAAATTTAGTTTGACACGGATCGCCATAAATTATAGCCTATATGTATGTTATTCTGGGTTATAAGGGCATTGATCTTCCAGTCGCCGTGCCGACAGTTTTCTTGTTATCCCCATTGATGTATTCTTGAAAGCCCTTATTAATCTCTATTTGAGAGAATTGTCGTTGTTACTCGATCTGAAATACTCTTAAACTACCTAAACTATAAATCATTTGTTTCACTTTGTCGCAATATTACTCTACTGTTATCGGGAATGACTGCAATTACACAAATAAAACCAATTTAATTTAGATTTTGATTTAACTGTTTGAACAGTAATGAGTCTCTTCATGAATATGCTGAAAGCCGAAACAAAATTAAATATCTAATTGCAAACATTCAAACCACGTAATTGCTAGTACCGATATTACCTGGCTTAGTTGTAATTATACCATACGTAGGTGTTCATAAATAACGTAATTAGCTCGTTTTACATTTGAATTGCTTGTTAGGACAAACACGCTAAGTGCCGTGCATGTCGGATGTATTGACAGTGAACTATTGACAGTGAGCTATTGAGCAACCCTCGGCGCATCTTGTTGCATATTCATCGTGTTGTCTTGTACCCGCGTGTAGTGTTTAAAACATCAACACTAGCCTTGCTCACGTAGGCAATACAATGTTCTGGCGCGCGTCATCTTTGTTTGTATTAGGTACAAACGACGGCACTGTGTTGAACACCGTGCATCTAATGCAGATGTGATAGTTGTTGTAATTTTATAGTCTAATGTGATCTCGATTGTTTCAACATTAAAGTGTTATGACAAAGATAGGTAAATAATCCACCTATCTATATCTATAAAAGCGAAATGTCACTGGCTCACTCACTCACTTATCACGAAATCTCAGAAACTACAAGTGCTAGAAGTCTCTTTGCATGGGGGTTTCTTTTAGAACGTAGGTGCCCTCTAAGACGGGATTATGCTGTTTTTTGTACTAAGTCGCGGGCGACCGCTAGTTACTTATATCCAGTAATATACCTACTCGTATAGTCTCGGTATCATTTTTTATTGTAGATATAATAATAATAATAATAATAAATACACTTTATTGCACACCAAACAAATAACATAACAGAAGAAAAGGAACACACAAGACATTAAGACATTAGATATTAGACATTAAGTATATTAAAGCCTAATATTTTATAACTACTTACATAAGGGACGCATAATTTCATCTTGAAACCTCCACACTATTGAGAAAAAGGATCATGACAGAGAAGCCGTCGAAAAACGTGATAACGTAAGATAGGCGAAAAAATTTGTAAAAAAGGATCCACATTATGATAATAATGTGGAAGGCTGCCATTCCTAGTAATTTGAAAGCCGGCTAAATCTGGCCTTCTATAAGTAGCTTCGGACAGACATTTGGCAGCATTTTCTAGCCTAACATTTGGGTAACATTGCTATGACGCGACACGAGAGGGATTAGGTTTGGGAAATAGAATATGTAAACCAGATAGAAAGGGCACACACCTGTCTATATTTGGCCTTTCTACGTACACAAGCTTTCAGAAAAACAATGAATGTCACAATTAGACTCATCTCACACTAGCTGGCTTATGTTAAGAGCCATTTCACAAAAATATTCCGCGCGAATTTAGGTAAAAGCTGTCAACGCAACGTCAAAAGAGTAAAAAGAACGCTGAAATGGACAAAAAAATCTTGAGCCGTGACCGTATTAAGACTTGATTTAAGTTATTATTTTAAGGTAGAATTAGGTATTCAAACTTGATAAATTAATTTAANGTTTTAAAAGTGCAGACCTTGAGGACTGCCCTTTGGGCTCTCTCCAACTTAATCAAAGCAGATTTACAGGCACCTCCCCAAGAAGTTAAACAATATTGTAGGTGGGTGCGGGGTGTTTGTCCAATAACTACATATTTATGTAAACCGAATTTATTTTCGCGTGTTCTTCAATAAACGTACATACTGTAACACCGGAGTGGGATGACTGGCGAGCTGGCCGAACGGCCGGACTGCGACGCCTGAATATGCTGACACTAATATATTGTTTCATAGAATTGCGTCATCGCGACCCCACAATCATCCCCCTCTTACAAAAAAATTTTTAGACAATAAAATTTTACAGTTACCATTATTATTACGTGCTTATTTAAAGTTACTAACTTGTTTTATGAAAATAAAAACACCAAACTGCTTCCACTATTTATTCGAATCACTATACTACTATAGTACACGATTCAGATTATACTGATAGGCACTTTAAACAGAGAGTAGTTGAGACAACCGTTCGCTTCGAATCACCGTACCAAACTGACTCCGTCTCGGGCCGAGCTGTGTTGGGATCGAGAAATCTCCACTCAACTCGCCCCACCGTAATCGACTCTGATTGGTGGCATTCCAACCAATAAGAAACGAGACCGTACTAAGAAGTCAATTGAGTAACTTTTATTTTACATGTGATACTTATAATTTTAAATAAATACTAAATTAATATAAAACACAATTTTAAACATTGTAAATAATATTTTCATTTTAATAACTAATTTTAAGACAAGTAATTTTAAGTAAATGCAAATTCAGAATACATTACAATTTTTAAACATTTTTTATTAACATTCTAGTTGTAAATCACTACATTACGTTTTAAATCACAACATTCGGCCATCCGAATATGTGCAACCTCCTGGTGCACACTTTAATCACAACATTCAGCGTATTGATACATATTATAATACACTTCAATTATAAAATTACAATATTCGAATATAACTTATATAGGTATTTTTTTTATTAATCTATGTATTTATACAAGAACAATTATTTCATGCAGTTTGTTTTTGTCGTTGCAGCATAGACAGAGGAAGGTCGTCTTCGCTATCACTATTAGATTCATTAATTGAACTTTCATCAGACTTTTGTAAGGAATACCAAGTTCCCAAATTTATCCAGGGCCGGATTCTATCTGCTGCAACGACACTCTCAAACATTTTTTTCTTTTTACTAAATCCTGGGACATCGGCAATTTTGTATCTATCGTTTCCTAAATATTCAACTATTTTATATGGGCCAACAAATTTGGATAACAGTTTTTTACTGTTGCCGTGATTATAAAAATTCGTCCTTGTAATCTTAACTAAATCACCTTCTTTATAGACTGCAGCGGGGGCCCTGTCTGCATCATATTGGCGTTTTTGTTTATCTTGACTAGTTTGAATATTACGATCTATTTCTTCCCTGATGCTTTGTAAATTAGCTGGAAGGGTATCCTCACCGATATCAAGTTTGTTCAAAAGACTATCTCTTAGCTTGACACCAAACAAGGCCTCCGATGCAGTCTTTTTCGTTGTGGAGTTAATAGTATAATTAATTCCCCATTGCACCCGTCCTAGTTGCATGTCCCAGTTGCGTTCATCTACATCGATATTTAATTTACTCATTGCTTGCAAAATTGTTTGGTTAAAACGCTCTGCTTGACCATTCGCACGGGGACATGCAACCGCGTTAAGTACATGTTTTATACCGTGGAGAGTACAAAATTTTTGGAATGCTGCCGAAGTAAAAGAAGTACCTCTATCAGAAATGATCCTCGAGGGTAAACCAAAATCGTGAAATAAACTTTCTAAAACTTTTATTGAATGCTTAGTTTTTGTACTTTTCACGGCCTTTGCAAACATATACTTTGTGAAACCGTCAACTATAGTTAAAATGTAGGCATTCCCTTTCCTACTCTTGGTAAAAGGACCAAGGTGGTCAATGTGTATGGTGTGAAAGGGAATGTCTACCTTTTGAATGGGGTAAAGGCAACCTGTTTTCTTTTTAGCGGCACTATCTTTATTGTAAGCACATTGCAGACAAGATTCGACATATTTTTTCACAAATCGTCGTAATTTTGGGAACCAGAAGTTACTCTGAATCTTCTCAACTGTTTTTGCTATACCCAAATGACCTAAATCGTCATGGTTAGATCGGCAAATTTGAAATCGTGCACCACGGGGAACAACAAGACATAATTTGTCTCCAACTCTCCGATATAACTTGTTGTCCTTAATCACAAAATTCTTTTTAATATCTTTTACTTCTTCATCATTGTTAGGTCTTAGTATTTTTACAATTCACGATATGTCGGGGTCTGCCATTTGTAACGATAAAAGCCAGTGCTCTTTTCCGACATTAAAGACTGTGACGTTGGACTCTTCAATTGGTTCAGAAAGACTGGAGTTGCGACTTAATGCGTCGACATGGGCCATCTGACTACCTGGTCGGTACTCAATTTCGAAGGTGAATTCACTGATTTGTAGCCACCAACGCGCTATACGTGGGACCAAGTCTCGCTTTACAAGAGTTGTTCTGAGCGCTTGGCAATCAGTCACATCTTTAAAATGAATACCTAGCAGATAAATACGAAATTTCCTCAACGAACACACGATCGCCAGAGTCTCCAGTTCGTAGGAGTGAAGATGACGTTCTTCCGGTGTCGTTTGTCGGCTAAAGTAAGCCACCGGTTTTAGAACACGGGGACTTTCCTGCCATTGTAATAAAATTCCGCCAACACCAAGAGAACTGGCGTCCGTATGAAGCTCAGTTTCAAGCCGAGGGTTATACAGTGACAGAATGGGGCGTTCTATTAGTTTGTCTTTTAATATACTAAATGCACAACTCTCTACCTCACTCCAACAAAAAGGAACCTCCTTTCGCAACAAATTTGTAAGGGGTCTAGCAATTTCTCCAAAATTTCGGACAAACTTGCGAAAATAGCTTGCTAAGCCTAAAAACTGTCTTATTTCATGCGCAGATTTTGGTATAGGAAAATCTCTTACGGAAGCAATTTTTGTCTCATCAGGCCTCACTCCATCAGAAGAAATCTCATATCCGAGATAATTTATTTTATTATCAAAAAACCTACACTTTGAGAGTTTTAGCGTGAGGCCGTTTTGGCGAAAAAGATCTAGAATAATATCTTTCATTCAATCTACTAAAACCTTGTTCCAAGTCTTTTGACGATACCAAAATATCGTCTAAATATGCAAGAGCGGATTCGAATCTTTTAGCACCAAGGATTTTATTAATGAATCTCTGAAAAACGGCTGGTGCGTTGGCGAGCCCGAAAGGCATTCTTTTATATTCATAATGCCCATCGGGCGTGACAAAAGCAGTGACTCTGCGGCTCTCTTCTGACATGGGGATTTGGTAATAACCTGAAGCTAGGTCCAAGGTTGTAAAGAATATACAGTGTGTCCGGGCATGTAGTGATCAAACTTTAAAGGCGTAATCTATGGACAATTTTATCGATGAAAATACTTCAAATTTGGGGCCTGACCCTTTTCTCGAAAAATTACATCGATTTAAGTTTTTAATTTTTAGTTTACACCTCTTCTTTAAAAAACAAGTGAAAGCGTGGGTAGCTTAACATTAATAGGCAAATATTTTATATCATGCGATAGCCAATAAAATTATCTATTAGTAGAAGAAGAAAACAGACACAAGTTTCGTACATTTTATGGGAGTAAGAATGGATTTAATAACAAAAATACATTACTTTTTTCAGTTCTTTTTCAGTTATTTTCCAACACAAGAAAAACCAGGTTGTTAAGGTATGTTTTATTTGCATTGTGTTATTAGTATTTGAGCTATTCTACAAAACGAATGTAAATTTATTAGTCTACGTCTATTAGTTTCGACGTAATTGTTGAACAAAGATACCCCTTCCCAGCGGTTTCCATAGTAATCGGAATAGGTTGTGTGATTCTTTCAGGCAGTGCATTTTCGCATGTCGCGTGCGCTATGGAAACCGCTGGGAAGGGGTATCTTTGTTCAACAATTACGTCGAAACTAATAGACGTAGACTAATAAATTTACATTCGTTTTGTAGAATAGCTCAAATACTAATAATACAATGCAAATAAAACATACCTTAACGACCTGGTTTTTCTTGTGTTGGAAAATAACTGAAAAAGAAGTGAAAAAAGTAATGTATTTTTCTAATTAAATCCATTCTTACTCCCATAAAATGTACGAAACTTGTGTCTGTTTTCTTCTTCTACTAATAGATAATTTTATTGGCTATCGCATGATATAAAATATTTGCCTATTAATGTTAAGCTACCCACGCTTTCACTTGTTTTTTAAAGAAGAGGTGTAAACTAAATATTAAAAACTTAAATCGATGTAATTTTTCGAGAAAAGGGTCAGGCCCCAAATTTGAAGTATTTTCATCGATAAAATTGTCCATAGATTACGCCCTTCAAGTTTGATTACTACATGCCCGGACACACTGTATTACCACTTAAATTTGTTAGTTGGTCTTCTATGAGTGGGAGTGGAAAGCAGTCCTTTCGGGTTTAGTTATTGACTGCTCTAAAATCGACACAAAGGCGCTGTTCGCCGGTCTTTTTCTTCACCATCAAGATTGGACTTGAATAGTCAGAAGAAGACTCCTAAATAATATCGTTCTCTAAAAGCTCTTCTATCATGGAACGTACTTGCTCCCTTTCGGAATAATAAAGTCTGTACGGCCTGTAAACGACAGGACGATCATCGACCAAATCAATTATCATTGAAACGTCTTTGGCACACCCTATTTCACTTAGACTGAGAGCAAAACAGTCTCGATATGATTGAAGTAAATGGAATAATTTCTCAAATGTATCGTTGTCAACATTATCTCCAACTTTGATATCCGACCTTTTTAGCGGCTCTAGTGTTGTCGAATCCCTGACAATCCTGTTAACATGACATACCTCTCTTTCAATAAAACCTGTAGCTCTAGCCAATAGATCGTTTGGTTCAAGAGTTAGTATTCCCGGTGTAAAATTAGTTAATACCAAGTGACCCTTGCCTCCTTTGATTCGATATACCCCTTGATGCAGGTGATACTCTTTACCAGGTTCACCGCAGTTATACCCTTCAATGTACAAATCTCCATTGACTGTTGTGACATCTACAAATGTACGTAATGTGGGCCTAGTTGAGGTTTCAGTAGGTAACCCTTCTTTACCTACTGAAACCTCAACTAGGCCCACATTACGTACATTTGTAGATGTCACAACAGTTAATTTAAAGTGTTGGTCATGAACTGAAGCATCACAACCTGAACCTTTATAAAACAGTAACTTCGCATTATCTTTCAAGACAGCGACGAAAGGAAGTTCAGTAAAATTTTGTCCGACCAAAAGAGGAGTCTGCATAAATTCGTCATTTACAACGAGCACTTCGACCACAGCTTCTACTTCATCTAGTTTCAAAGAGATCGTACTTTTATAGAGGGGAATAACTGAAGAGTTTCCAAAACCTTTGATTGCTGGCAAATCCTTAGAAGACTTTTCTAAACGCAGGGTTTCTGCATCAGACACCCGCATTAAGCTACACTCACTACCAAAATCAACGTAAGCGACGAAAGTTTGACCATTAACCTCTACTTCCTTAAAAAAATTGTCGTTGGTATTATTGAGAGTGGAAATTGTGAGTGTCCTACGCGTATCTATCTGAGGCTTAATATCAAGATTTCGAGTGGACGAAGGGGATCTACAAGCTGTCTCAACGTGACCCACGCGTTGACACTTCTGGCATTTGATTAAAGGATTTGGACATTTCGCATAAGTGTGACCTTTGGTCTTGCAGTTGAAACAAATTGGTGTATTAGGGTACTTCTCATTTACACTCAAATTTGATGGTCACACAATAATAGTTCATAAACGGTATAAGTTAGAACAATACCTTTGAAATCAGATGATAAAATATCTATTTAGCTACATACAAAATAAATTTTATCGTAATAGAAGCAAAAATAATACGAAAAAATCACATGAAACGATAAAAAACGGGGTCATTTTTCGCGTTCTCATCGTGTCACACCTTCGGTTGCAATGAAACATTTGGTTACTGCATTCACAATTTTCATTCAATTTGTGTGTAGCATATACTAAAATCATCGTAATTAAATATACTTTCCACACAATAGTCAAAAAAATGTCTTCTTATAATTATTTTGAATTGAGAAAGCGAAATACGTTGGTCACACGATTTTAGGTACCTAAAATTTTGAGTAATAATACAAGATTGCCGTTAAACCGAACACCAGGAACCAATCACAGTGTTCTATTCGGTTAACGTCAGTCACGCTTCGACCATTGGGGAGGTGAGATAGGTCGATCGTCTTTAAGTAGGTACCTATTTATATTATGTTATTGCTATTTATCTATGAAAATAAGACAAAATATATGTTTTATAAGAGTCATTTACAGTAGTAAAGTTTGAAAAAATTATTGCTGTGAAGTACAGAATCACTTTCGTGGCATCAAAAAATTCAAAACGTTAAATCTTCCAAACGAGACTCACTATTTTACTGATTTACTGAGAATACAATCTTCACATCAAGCGCTACAAATTTTGTTTACAAAAAGTTGAAATAAGTTAGAAATAAAATTCGCCACGAAGGTGACGATGAGAACCGTGACGGTGAGAAATAGCCATTAATCGTACTATCATTTGAAATGGAAGAATTATTAGAACGTGCGACCCCTACAGCATCGCTACGTTTTTTAGCAAAAAAGTTATCAGAGGGACGTTGAGAGTTAAGAAAGTTCAAAAGATCCTCTGGTTCCTCACAGTTTAAGGCTTGTGCCCCGTTTCTGATAGACTTATCATTGATTCCGTGAATAACGCAGTCTACGGCTTTTCTACCACTAATATCGCATCTATTCAAAAGTGTGAGTTTATCATAAATGTACTCTCCTAAACTTTCGTTATGCCTTGTAGTGCGTGCAAGCGTCTCCTGAGAAGCCGACCGTAGTTTTGTTCATTAGGAAACGCCCGTTTAAGTTTTATTTGCCACTCATCCCAAGTATAATAAACAGACGGCAAAGCTTCGTACCATTTTTTTGCCAGGCCAACAATTTTTTGTAAAGCAAAATGTACGGTCTGCTTCCCGTCCCAATCATAGATACTAGCACATTCATTGACCTTCCTTAACCACCCTTCGACACTGAGTTTTACTTGAAGGGTCAAACTCTGGTATGACGTTATTTAGATTATTATTGGTTACAAAGTTTGACTTTGATTTGTCACTGTTTTTGACCGACGATAAAAGTTTTATTACGTCATCGACACTAAAGCTGGATGATGGCGTCGCATCATCAATTTCCTCAATCGGTAACGTGTTAGTTGAAAGCTCTGACCTGACACTGGAGATCGGCGCGTGGTCGACCTCCTCCACAATCCACGTAGAGGTGGAATCAGTCCGGCGTACTTTGGCAGCAGAACTCGACGTCGGTGGTAGCTTTCTGCGTCTCCGACCTCGTCCGCTTCCAATATCAGCATCTTCACTCATGGTAACCTCGAAATAATAATAATACTCCAATAAAATAAATAACTATCGCTTGAACTTTACGCTAAACTAGATGGATTAACAAAGTTTTCATTCTGGAGACTGTATATTAAATGCTATCAAAGTAGATGTTAAATAATTTCAAAAATAAATCGGACTGTCTATGGCGGGAATCGAACCCACGATCCTTCAATTTGAATAACTAAAAAGGCTATCAAGTCTACGATAATAATTATGGTAGCTTAATACTAGAAATACGTACAACTTTGTACGAGTACATTGTAGGCGCACCTAGCCTAGTACAAGTACTTTGCAGGCGCATCTAGCCTGGAAAACAAAAGGCGCGTCTAGCCTCGTTATGTTTAGTCATAGTCATCGTACCTAAAGGCGCATATAGCCTGATAAACTGGAGGCGCATCTAGCCTCGTTATACTTAGTCATAGTCATAGTCAAAAGCACATCTAGCCTGGTAAGTAAACTGGAGGCGCGTCTAGCCTCGTTATACTTAGTCATAGTCAAAGGCGCATCTAGCCTAGTAAGTAAACTGGAGGCGCGTTTAGCCTCGTTATACTTAGTCATAGTCATTGTCAAAGGCGCATCTAGCCTGGTAAACTGGACTATTGCATGCATTACTACACATTCATTCTGTTTTCTACTTTTTAAAATTATAGTTACTTTTAACCAAATAAATGATTTAAATCATAACGTACCTTATGAGCTGTAGATCACGTACCACTTCTGAGTTTTTATGAAAATAAAAACACCAAACTGCTTCTACTATTTATTCGAATCACTATACTACTATAGTACACGATTCAGATTATACTGATAGGCACTTTAAACAGAGAGTAGTTGAGACAACCGTTCGCTTCGAATCACCGTACCAAACTGACTCCGTCTCGGGCCGAGCTGTGTTGGGTTCGAGAAATCCCCACTCAACTCGCCCCACCGTAATCGACTCTGATTGGTGGCATTCCAACCAATCGTCGGTGTCGTCGAACAACGTCGTATGATTGCAACCGTCAAAATCTGTTTTTTTGCATTAAACTACTCTAAAATAGCCCCTTTATTTTTCAAAATTCGTAATAATTTCGAAGATACAGAATCGAACACTGACGGATGTGATTATTCTAACGCAGTACAGAGACGTGTTTTTGCAAGCGTCATTGTACTTCGGAAGACTGCACATCCTTTGTTGGAATAGCTTATACATTTGTGTTCGTATTGATATTGAATGTATCTAGAATTTCGTCTTTATATCTATAGGAGCGGGCGTGTGTGTGTGTCTAGCCAGTGTGAGGAGGCGGAATGAAACAACCGTTTCCGAGTGCGATCTAAATGCGACTGTTTATTCATGAGTGTGAACCCCTACAGTATACCCCCCTTTTTAAAAAATAAATACATTTTTTTAAGTTTAAACATTTACAATGATTTCAATACATAGAGCATACGATACATTTATAGTTTACTGACTAAGTCAACATTACTTGGAAGTGCTTATCAGTTCAGCTGGAGCTGTAACTTGAGACTGACGACGCATTTCTATTACACTTTACTATTACATTGTACAAGCAAGGTTGAATATTTTTGTAACATAGTTCTGATATAGGCAAAACATTTATAAACTTTTTGTTGAAAATTATACTAGCGAATGTTATGTTGATTGTTAATTACATAATTTTTAATTACATAACCTTGTTCCTTAGAATCTAAAAATATTCATAACACAGTTGTATATAAATATTTAGCTAATGATTTTTTTAATTGAATACATACAGAATCAGATTACCAAAAGACAATGCCGGAAATTGGCGTCTTTTTTTTTTCGCGCGGCCATCGACCAAACCTTGTTTTTTGATTACACAATAGTGTAATAAACCAAACTTACTATGACATGTATACCTCTAAACTCAGTCTGAACTGAGTTACGAGCTTTAGAAGTTTGATGATTTTCATACTAGATTTTGCTTTTTGCGCGCAAGTTTTGTAAGAAATTGCAACAAAACAGTGACATTGTATGTGTAAACAAACAATACCATCCATTAAAGGCTCCAGACATCAGTATGGAGCAGAATCAGCGCAATAAAAAAATAGCGCAATATTTTGTTGCAATTTCTTACAAAACTTGCGCACAAAANGAATTTCAGCTTGATACGTTCACGCGTTCTTGAGATAAAGGGTCTTGACAGACGGACGGACGGACAACAAAGTGATCCTATAAGGGTTCCGTTTTTTCCTTTTGAGGTACGGAACCCTAAAAATACTGATTAAAATGCGACTCGAACCAAGATTTCTCGTTGTCTGACGATGCAATCTTCAAGATGCGATTAAAATATATTATATGTATCCTAATATGTTTATGCTCTTATTTCCTACGGTATCTACTACAAATACTAACACAACATTCTAAAGTCTATGTAATTTCATACTGAAGTAAACGTAATGATAACTAATTGGTCTTACAAGTACCTAAGTGCTTAAGTCATGATAACAACCGTAAAATGAACATGATATAAAATATAAAATTTTCTTACGTAATAAAAAATACGACCTAAGGCGATTATCACACTGCACCGCGTTCCGCCGCGGTACGCGGGACGACAGATGCAAGTACCTCAGTTTGTATAGAAAACACGCGCGGCACAACACACTGACAACGCGTCTGCACGCGGGATTTTTGTGATAATCGCCTATGTGTTTCCTAAAGGTTATTACACACTACACACTTACGGCTTCATAAACGAATACGAATATTGCTCGCAGTCCCGCGCTCGCGTAACTTCGGCGACTTGCGAGCGATTCCAGCAAACAACGGTTTTCCATTTCCGCGATTCCAACTCGGCCACAATAAACAATTTAATATTGGAATATTCCCTTTACGCTGCACTTGTTGGTATTAAGTTTCATCGCGATGCATTTTATTTAAATATATACAGGGTGTTTGGCGGAAGGTTAGACAAACTTCGTGGTTGTATAGGTAAGGTCATTTTAAGAATACGAGTTCGCCCATTTACCCTAAGTGGGCTACTTTTTTTTTAATTGATATTTTTGTTTTCATTTAATATTTTCCGAAATTTGACTTAAAAACTGCTTTTGGGGAGTACTGACGGCCACATACGAAAAATTCGCCTGAAATAAAATTGCTTTGTCTTGCGAAATGTACAGAACGTCTAATGTAAATATTGAATGCAAGCTTTGCAGGAAAACTACGAGGGAACGAAATAAGCTTACCTAAATGTATGAAGTGTACGTTCTTAAAATCTCATCAAAGAAAAACTTATTTTTATATTTCTAGCTTAACCAAGAGCGTCGCTATCGAAATTCTATTTATTAGTAGGTAAACAGGTACCATAAACTTTCCCTGACTTCAAAGTACTTCTTAATAAGGATCAATTTGAAACTTGACAAAACTTTTATTTGATGTTTTCACGAGATTACTGACCTCATCTGAATTATTTATATATTATTACTATCTTTTAACATATAACGTAACTTTTTACCTATTCTAAACAACTGTCCTCTCAGTTGTCTGGAAGAGATCGCTTTAGGGCGCCTAAGACCGCCTATATTTTGTATAGATTTCTGACCGCGGTTTCGCCCGCGTGGAATTTTGTCTGTCACAGAAAAACTGTCATAGGATAGTTTTACCCGGTTTTTGAAAAGTCCCTGTTTCAAAACTGGGATAAAAACTATCCTATGTCCTTTCCCGGGACTCAAACTATCTCTATGCTCATCAAAATCGGTTTAGTGGTTTAGGCGGAAAACCAAGACAGACAGAGTTACTTTCGCATTTATAATATTAGTCTAGAAGTATAGATATTTCTTTCAGTACATTTTCTTGTCTTGCGTATCTATCTTTATTAAACATGAATTTTCAATTTAAGTGTTTTCGTTCTCTATTATTTCAGTTTAAAATTTAGTAGACGAAAGTTTTCCGAACTTTGCCGATTGGAAACGATTTCGGCAAACAACGGTATTCCATTTCCCGGCGTTCCAGCGCCGCCGCAATAAACAATTTAATACTGGAATATTCCATTTACGCTGCAGTCGTGTTTACTTTAATGCCCGGGAAATTGTTTTAAATTATTCTTAATGTGTTTGATTCGAGTGGCGTTAGTGCAGATCTTTTTGAGTTGTTTGTATTTTTTTTTTCAGTAAGAATTTTTTTAAATATTTATAGCTGGGATGATAGTACAAAGCATTTTAATTTTGTTTTCCACATACTTGTGCGTTCTCGCCGTATCGTCGTCCGTAAATTAATGACGGATATCTACCAGTCTACTCATGACTTCTTCTGTAATTTTGTCCCGTATAAGTAGACTCTATAATGTTAGATCTATTCTATTAAGTGTGAACACCCACTTGAAAATTCATTAGCATTTCTATAATTTTTAGCCAAAATCAATATGTTGAAAGATTTGGATATAAATGTATGTTACTTAAGTAAAATCATCTGCTGTGGCGCATCAAAGCAGCCTACTCTAAACATCAAACATCCTGTACTAGAACATGTATCAGGAATCCGCACAATCAAAGATGCAAAGAGAAAATCCTCGCAGAATAAACTGCAACCTACAAATATCCAGAAATGTTTTCAGGGAATTAATATTGATGGCGATCCTACGGAACCCAGTTAAGACTGTCTAATAAACAGATACCGCGTAGGGTGCGTACAGATTGGAGTATTCCAAATGAGCAATCACGCCGCGTGCATTTCGTAAATGTACAGTAAAACTGGAATCTAAAATGACTTGCTCACGCGTAATACGTCATTCCTAAAATTTACAGTCCAAACAATGCCTACTATTTACTATTACATTGTCATTAACTTCTCCTGTGTCATGGCTAATAAACTAATTTTTCATAATGTATTGATCAGAGAAGTAAAAAATGTAGGTTCAATTCTTACTATTCTAATTACCGACCAATCAGTGGAGACTCAATGTTTAATATTCAAATGTGGGACACAATATGGCGGTCCGTTGAACATCATACTGATCTAAACAGCCTCCATGTTAAAAAGATATGTGCAAAACAAACAATGATGTACTGATAAGTCATGATTTTGTTGATTAGATAAGTTAAGTTAGTAAAATAATGGATGGCTCAGTAAAAAAATTTTTGATTTATGATTGCCAACCATACGTATTCTGTCGCGCCACCAATGTGTACGCGCCCTAACTAAAAGATCGCTAAAATGGAAATTCCGGGACGGGCTCTCCCTCGAATTCATTGCAAATAAGGCCGGGCGTCTCACAATTAAAATACCTCGGGATTCTTACACCTAGAAAGCAAGGCCGCTCTAATTTCACATCTCAATTCTGAGCACAGCTTTACGTCTACCTAAATACATATAACGTAGTCTATATTATTCTTGTCTTGCGGCCCTGAATCAAGTTATTATTACTTGGTAAGTACTAAAGAAACATAATTTTCTTTCAATTTTTCTTTGATAGGATACTTTAATTTGGAGGGCACGTGCGGTTCTGATAAAATATCACAAGCAAACTCTTCTCGTATTATTATTTTTATACATTCCAAGGTTATATCTAGTTTAATACTGATTCCTTCCTATCCTATCGTATCTATGAAATTTTGTGAGGATGGATGGATGGATTTCTTACTCTTTCACGCAAAGACTACTGAACGGATTTCGATGAAACTTTACAAAACACCTACCTACTATAAATAATCGACTTTGAGTTTCAAGTGAGTCAGTCTTTCTGTGACAAACTTAATATCATGCGAGCGAAGCATAGGCAACAGATAGCATCACACTAGGTACATTACGTCACAACTAAACTTCTCAGTTCCAAAGTTCTTAGAAACCAGGAACCAATAGATCCTCTCACAACGTCCAATCAACGTTTAAACCATTTCACCTGGCCACCAATGTGTTCGATGTGTGCCCTCAAATAATATTCCCTTAGACAGTGTGGTCTGCATAATGGAACGGGAGACAGGTCTTAATGACCTGAGACAGGCGGGTTACAGTCAGTCTGAGAGCACCGCTACATGTACACCTAGGTTGGAATGGGGTATGTTGATGAGCGGCAGCGATTAGCGATTTTACTCTTATGCTTCAACCACACCAACACGCGCGGACTGTCATGGGTCGCGTGACCTGTCATTGGCCTATGATCGCGCCGGCGATGGCAATCTGGTACAACGTCAAAATCTATGCATCTGTGGTATGAGAGCGGCGCGGGAGGGGTGACACTGACATACATTTATGACGTGACCGAGCATACAAATCTGAAGCACATCTGAAGATTGATTGATTTTTTTTTATTTTGATTACTGCCGCTATAACAAAAAATAACAAAAATAACAAAAAAACGAAAAATTCAACTTTTTACCGCTTCTTATTTTCTTGTGCGATGGACCTTACTGACTAACTTATTCATTTTTTCACAATAGAACCTGTTTAATGGCCACTTATCTATACTTATAATAAATCTGTAGAGAGGTCAATTCTGTACATGAAATATATTTTCAAAATAACTATCAGGGGGTGATTAGTGATCGATACTGATGCCAAAAATGCAATCAGTAAAATTTTTGTCTGTCTGTCTGTCTGTCTGTCTGTCTGTCTGTATGTTCCTTATAGAAACAAAAACTACTTGACGGATTTTAACGAAACTTGGTACAATTNTTCGGGGAGGCTCAACTTTGAGCCCGGAGATGAAACAAACCGATTTCAAGTTGAAAATCGATTTCGCTTCGTCGGAGTAGTCCAAGACTACTTGGACAAGGTCAAAAGGTTCACGAGTACGAGTCCTGTACAGACGATGAACCTGTTTGACGGGGAAGTTTTGGGCCTTGAGGTCGGCCAGGATGGAGGCGGAGTCTAGCTCCTTGGGAATGCCACGGATAACAACCCGCAGCTCCCTTTCCTCCTCGCGGGGGAAAGTATGATAACCGATACGGTTCTCATCAAGGAAACGTGTTAGGGCTCGGTGCTCGTCCGAGGTGGACAAAGACACCTTAATGCCTACATTGCACGACTTAGCGTGCGAGAAGTTGATGTGGCGCTCCTTGAGCGCGCCGGAAATCTTGTTCCAGGACGCCTTGTCCTGGACAAAGACTGGGGGGACTCTGGCAGTCCGCCCGGTGCTCGACTGCGAGCCGGAGAGTTGGGAGGATTGCGAGGGCTGAGAGAGGCCCGAGTTGGCCTTCAGCGCCTTCGCAGGGGGGGAAGGAGGTGGAGAGGCCGCGGATTTGCGGGTCCTCTTTGAACGACTGACGGTGGTGAAGCCACTGTCATCGGCGTCCGAGACATAGTCACATTCCATGTCCCTGCTGGGAGCATGGGATTGGTGCTCTATGGTAAGAGAGTGCTCGTTAGTGAGCGGAATTGGTAGCGGGGCCGAGTTAGGATCGCACATGGCGTCCTCGGGACATGATGGGGAAGCAGGCTCCTCATGGATGGAGCTTGCGAGGGACTTTGCCCGTATGTGGGCTTTAAACCCGGAGAGGACCTCCGGGTGAGTGGCCCGGAGGAACTACGCACGTAAACGTCACGGCGGGAAAAATGACACAGGTCCTGCCTTGACGGGCGCTCGCGCCATACTAATCGATGTCGGCTTGCGTATTGTAATTTATACTGATATTCACATCAATATTTTGACAAAGTGGTTACTAATATTTAAACAATAACTGTAGAAATCAATTCTACAATGAATATTCTTTATTTTGGGATACTTTTATTGCAGTTATTGCTGTGTTTTTAAATAAAAAACCACGATCAAAATGTGACGTTAATCTTCAAATTTGCCAAATTATTTTTAGATTTTACTCAATAATGGTAATGAAATTCAAGAATCTATTTCATTAATGGACTACAAGAATATATGTCCGATGATTACTATATATTTTTAAGCTTATTATATGAGCATAAATAATAGATACAGGACTTTGAAAATGAGTCTGCGGCAATTTTTCCGTAAAATGGTTGTGGGAGATGGGGCACTGTGAATTAAGCAAAAGAGTTTTAGTAAATCCGTTTCATTAATGGTCAACACCAAGGATTGACCTATCTTTCGCAGTTATTAAATAATCTCTGGGTGTTGCTTAAGATAGTAATTCATGCTTCCAAAATCTTAGAAATTCGCACAAAAATGTAAAATGGCTCTTAACGTCCGCGGTAGCTCGCTGTTTGACAGAAGCTGAATTTACAGATCAGTAAATCAATCAGATGTGTGTTAATAAAGCTTGATTTGAGATTACCGTGTACATATGTGTGCTTGGCAACCTTATAGGTTCAATACCCCTCCCCAATGTGAAGATAACTTCCGAGAAAAAATATATCTTCTGTTTTTGCTGTAGATTACTTCGTAAACTCAATCAAATTTTTTCGTAAACATCCTAACTAAATTTCCTTGATATTGTAGGTACATATTTTTATTACTTCCATTCATAACACTATTCACAATGTTCTCTAGTGTATGCTCACCTTTGCAGAGGGAAATCTGACTAGGTACGTTCATTGTGATGAAAATTCCGAAGTATTTCTAGGAAGGGATAGGCCTCAAAGATACGATTCAGCTGGTTCGAATTCCTACGCAAATGGCGCCAACTCTTATGTAAATATTATTAAGACAAATGAAGTCTCGTCTTTTGCTATTTTAAATGTTTTCAGCTCATTTCTGTTGCTGAGCTGTTCTGGTTTTCTATTATTCATATCGTAATTACTCGTTACATGCTTAATTTAAAAATCGTTTGCCTAATTTTCTTGTTATTTTCCTTTGGTAATTTCGAGAAAATATGTAGTTACTAAGGTGAAAATATTCAACGTACCTAACGTTTCCAAGCAGGTTAATTGGAAATGGGTCTTGCTTCCTGAATTTTTTGATGTTAATGGTTTTAAGTGGAAGTTGACGGTCATTAAGTTTGCTTCCCAACAAAGATTACCTATACTTTGCCTTTGCCTTTTTATTTTGAAAGTGTTTCTTCCCTTGAAGAAGATCGATATTGTTAGACATCAATTAAGAAGCGTGGAATGAATAAATATTGAACGTTCATAAAATAGGTATTGAAGTTTCAGTATTAAAAAGTGTTTAAAAGTGTTTTATATTTACTTCGATTTTAAGTAAGTAGTACGCCGTGAATCAAAATCTCGCAAGTCACTTACCTACCCGCGACAAGTTATTAAAACGTTATTTCCCCTACGCTGAACAAAATTAAGTTCATGGCGAGTAAATTAAAAAGTTTAGTCATTTATTAGTTTGACTTGATGCTCGATCAATCATAGCAAATAGGGACTTAAGTGAAATTACGACTACGTAAGACCGATCCATTCCAAAGCTTAGTTGTGTATCGCAAAATGAAAATTACCTGTTTCAAAGTGATTTATATTCCTTTTGATTTATATCTATTTTATGTAGCATGATAACATCGAGGAAAATGTACGTAAATTAGTCAATCATTATTGTCTTAAATTACAACAGCGCTTTTCTTTTCATGGTAATTAAATGATTAGAAACATTATAACGATCATTTTGTATAACACGCGTCTTTTAATTAATCACATAATGTCAAGCATTTACTGTTCCTGAAAATTTTTTTTTTTTTTATGCTAGCCAAGGCAGGTATTTGACCGCAATCGCACCTGGTGTTAAGTGAGATGCAGTCTAGGATGGTACATATCTGCCCTGTAAGTGCCTATTCACTCTCGCCTTTAAATAAAATTCATGAAATGTTTACAGTTGTGCACTGTACCTGTTTATCTAAATAAGTCTTGCTATATCCTTGAAAATAGGAAACAAAGTGTTCAGGATTATAATATCTATGTATTTGCGCCTGTCGAGATTTGCAAAAAGGTCGTTTATTGTATGAAACAAATAACCTAGTGGCTCATTATTATTCCAAGTGTGCTTTTTCTCAGACCGTTTGTCCGGGCGGGAGTCCTATAATAAAAGAGCGACCCTTTAAGGGCCTGAGGAGATAACGTGGCATGAGTGATGACTAAAATTTGTAATTCAGCCTTTAGTCATTCACTTAGGATTTGACTTTACCTGACTTACCTAAGTTTACCGGTTGCTTGCGCTCTCACTATGTTTACACATTAATATGAGTATTTCTAATATCTTGCAAACCTCTCTATTTCCAAGTCTAAATTTTACTTACCAACTATGAAATACTTAAATGTACTACTGAAAATACGTAGGCTCAAGTACCTTTTATAATTTCATGTTTTGAGTAGTAAAACAAAGCATTCTAGCTCTATACAAATACGAACTGAATAGATTAAAGGAGAATTGATTCACTTCAGAGTTATGAATGGATAACCTTCAAAAAGTCATTAATGAAACGTGGGATTTGATTTCTATTGTGCCTGCTTTCAGGCAGTGAAGTATAAAAATCAAATTATAATTATTTATCATTAATTCACTCCATGAGTACCAAGTATATTACAAAGGATGTTTCCTGAAAACAACCAGACAGTTCTGAAAGTTTAATAAGTACATAATTTAATAAAGTTTACAGCGTTGTTTTTCCCATTTATGGATTTGTATTTCAATTTTTTGTGAGAGAGACGTGGCTTAATGAAAAAAACTGGGCACTTACGTCGTACTTGAGTTAAAAATTCAGATGCAAAGTATGTAAGTAAGTATCTAAGAATGTGTTCAAAAACACGATTTTACGATGATTTATAAAAAACTGAACTTTGTTAATGAGATAAAAGGATAGGATGATTAAGAAAGAAGAATCAGTTCTTGGCGTTTAAAAGTTGAACCTAATTACCAACTTCGGCAGAAATATGTAATCGTGGTCGATTACGTATTATGTTGTTTAGAGCGGGAAAATAATTTCGTCAAAGGCACACAACAAATAAGGTAGCTTTTCCAATAACGTTATCAGTAGGTACATAGAATTTAATATATATTTTAAAAGCGACATTATTACTTAACTAAAGCGGCGCTTTGTGGCGTACTTCGCGTGAAGTTCCAATAAATTTTCTGTTGATAACCATCATGCTTTTTATAGGTTTCTCATTTCTGCAACATGCCAGTTTAGAGGGGCTATACTTATCTATTTTTGATAGGTTTGATAGGTAATCTACCTTACCCTTTTATCCTACTAATATTATAAATGCGAAAGTTTGTATGGATGTTTGGATGTTAATACATTTGTTACTCTTTTACACAAAAACTGCAGAACGGATTTTGATGAAACTTTACAGTATTATTGTTTATTTAACCCAGAATAATTTATGACGATCTGTGACAAACTAAATTTCACGCGGGTGAAGCCAGAAGCCAGAGGGGAAAGCTAGTCTTTAATAATAAGTTCTTTCTGTCGGACTTAGGTATTTAAGTTGGAAGGAAATGAATAATGATCCACATTACTTGATAGTGTCGTGACGTCAAAGTTGAAAAACATATCTCAAGTTAATAGGTACATGCTCACTTTTAATTACATATTTTAATTAAGTGTTATTATCGTAATGTTAATTGTGGTAGGTAAGTACTGCAGACTGATAATTTTAAAGATACCTAAATAAGTGTTTCTATGTCTGTTATTCTTATTTAGAATGAATGCCTATTGCATGAGCGGATATACCTAGCTAGGTATCTATTGAGAGTGACTATTGATCGTTGAACATTCAATTATGATAACAATATGATTCGTATTACGTTGAATTTGTATAAATATGAGGAAATGTGGATTCTCACTCATTAAATTCCAATTCTTATTAGTAGGTACCTACTTTCTTTGAAATTCTCTTTTTGGCCTAAAGGTTTACTGGCAGAGAATGTCTCACGGCATTAAGTTCGCTTTTTGTACTTACCGCAATTTATGTGTGCAAAAAAATATTAAACGAAATGAAAAAATATATAACAATTGGCAAATTTTTGCTGTTTGGAGCTTACCTTAATGTATGACTAGAGGCAGCAACACCAGAAACATTTAGAAAACGGATTTTTGTTCCCAATTTTCTCCCATTCATTTTACCTGCCCAATTTACTTATTACAACACGTGCAATCAAGCAGCGTATTCATTCTTCAATGTAACGGAATTTGAAGCTTATTTGCGTTTACTTTAACCGTAAATAGCGTTGTTACCTTAGAGTTAATACGTTCCACTTTTCAGCATATAACTTGTGATGCTGTTTCAGACAAATATGAAAAACTAGCTTTCCGCCCGCGGCTTCGCCCGCGTTGAATTTTATTATTTTGTCACAGAAAAACTTTATCGCGCGCGTTCCTGTTTCAAAAACCGGGATGAAAACTATCCTATGTCCTTTCCCGGGACTCAAACTATTTCTATGCCAAATTTCATCAAAATCGGCTCAGTGGTTTAGGCGTGAAAGCAAGACAGACAGACAGACAGAGTTACTTTCGCATTTATAATATTAGTATAGATATTAGTATAGATTACTTGCTGACCTATTTTGTTTCCGTCCGTAGTCATAAAATACAAGATTTACATAAATTGTAATCTCGATTGAACTATTATACTTATGTATACTTATTGGCGATCGTACGATTAATCTTAATTCGCTTTAAATTGTAATGGATTTTGAGAGAAATTTATCTTCTATGCCTTTAATGTTGCAATTCCACCTAAGCCTTAGCTTTATTAATTCCTTAGAATTACTTAGCCTCAGGCAATTACTTACGTGGCGGTTAATGCACCGAATGACAAAGTAGGATTAGGTGTACGTCATTTACTCTGAAGACCTGGGGTTAGAGTATTCTTCGTGCGTGGTGATAAAAACCAATAGTCTAATGCCCGTTTTCACCATCAATCCCTAATTTTTAAGTGACCCCTATGGCAAGGCCGGGTCAACAGTTTTTTCAGATGAGCAAATTTTTGCTACGCCGGGCCACAGCTTTTTGAAAATCAAAGCAACATCAAATCAAAAGCAAAACGCGCACCGGCTAACTCGCTGGCGGCCAAATTCAAATGTCTTCTACTTTGTGTCTCGCGTGCCTGGGTTTGGCCAGCCTCGCCCTATGGTAGGTAACACATAACAGGAATTTCGTTTTCATAGGGGTCACTTAAAATTTAGGGTTTGATGGTGAAAATAGGCTTAAGTATCTGGTACACTAGCAGCGTAGCGCGGGTTTAGTATTCCGTACAATTTATTAGTCGTCGCCTCACGTCTCGTCGCGGTATCTCCCTTATGACTGGCAAATTGTAAGGAAAGATCATGTGATATTCACTCTGACTATGGTTTTACTATTTCAATGAGCCCACACTCGTGCCAGCTAAGCAACTGGCAACTAGTGGTGGTGACTGAGTTTGTTCTGGCGTTTCTTCTCAGCACTTGCCATATGTTTGTCTCGAAGCGCTGGTAGGGCCCAAAAGATAAGGAGACATGTAAAGTACCCCATAAGGGCTACCTTTTTTATTTATTGTATTTTGACGTTCATAAGTGCCACTAGTGGTTTAAATTGAATAAAATATTTTTGATTTTAAGTATTTGGGAGTATCATAACTATTTCAGTGACGTATCGTTCAACATCAAGCTCTTCATATAATTAACTTCGAGCTCGGCGTCATACCAAGCAAAACTGTAGCGGGTCTTAGCACTTCTCCTAAATAGACTTAGCAGGTATTCGCCGTGTAGGTAATTATACCGTCTTCATACTTTGTTCACCTGAGTAATATAACCTGGGAAAGTAGATTTTTTAGTATCCTCATTTCACCTCGGAATTATTTCACACAGGTGATATCACCCAGATAAATTGAGCCAACTAAAGCAGTCGCGTTTGTTCATCATCATCATCATAATTTCAGCCATAAGACGTTGAACATAGGCCTGCCCCAATGACTTCCACATCGCACGGTTGGTAGCGGCCTGCATCCAGCGCCTTCCTGCTACCTTTATCAGGTCGTCGGTTCATCTTGTGGGTGGACGTCCCACCTTTGTTCACCTAGCAATTAATTAACCCAGGTGAACAGATGTGACTTTTTTCATTATACTTATCACCCAGGTGAACAAAGTGGAATTAAACCATACTATAAGTAGGAGGTATTAAGTACTACAATTATTGTGCGTTGATACACAAGTAGGTAACTTCGCCCGTTTGTTTGTTACTTTTGACCACTAAATGGCTGAAGTACGAGAATTCATATTTATGCTTTTGGTAAGTAACAAAGAGTGTTGGGAGTGAAATGTGAGTGGAATAAAGAATAGTTACGATCGTGTTTTCGGTCGCGAACCACGCAATAAAGAATTTTTGCGACAAGCCAAAACCTAAACTCGAAGCTAAGGCTAAGGCTAAGGTTAGTCATAATTCTAAAGAATATTATTTTATGTTACGTTCTCGTGATGTTCTGGAATTATGGATGTTTTGACGTTGAACTCAAAGAGCAGCCTTCTTGAACTTGATCGGACTGTAATAACTTTCTGACGTCGTTTAAGACGCTCGGTAGTAAATGTATTTTGAGAAATCACCTATGGAATAAAATAATATGTGGAAAATACTTTTAAACAATTCCGAAGGAAACGGTGCGCCACAAATTGTTTTAAATGCACAAAATATTAGTGCTGACAACCGCTATTAGAAGTCTTAATCTCAAGGCCACTAAGGTTTTATAAGACCCTTAAGGGATTACCTCCAGTATCCTATATTTTGTAATCTACTTTTTATTCTAAATAAAACCTCCTGAAAAGACATTAATTACAGGGATTTAAGTTTTTCTTATTGTAGATTCTGCCAGGATATCTTTCTGAAAATATTATAAACATTATTAAATACAATTTTCCTTAACATCATTATAATTACTTTTGTAATGGACGAACAAATCCCATTTGCATAAAATTATAACTTATATTTTGTAGTTACTTAGCAAACAATTTCACTTTTAGGCCACAAGCGCCATATTTTTGTTACGAAGATGCAAGAGTAATGAAAAGCGCCTTTTTCTTTTCGTGTCGGCCATAGCTCAAGGCGGGTATGCTACAAGCTCGGTTCATTCCACAAAGATCGGAGTTGCTTGACAAAAGGTAGCTAAAAGCATAAAATTATAAAACTTTTCGGTTTGTAAGAATTTTTCTTACAGGATTTTGTTTTTCCACACTGTGCGTGAGGAGAAAACTTCTGAATCAGCAATATGAGGTTTTTATTATGTTATAAATATATTATGCTCTTCAAATGGCAAAATTGAGGAACTGCCTGCGAAAACTCACCCAATCAGAACATCACCACACCCCATGAACATGATCACCAAATCCATTATATGCAAGAAGGATCCAAACAACCTCGACTCCAGAAAGAGTAAAATGTGCGTGATAAGTACTATTAACCACAGCAAACCCGCAAGAATAGTTAGAAGCCGTTTAGAACACCTGGATATGTGTCACTATCGTATGCCCGGAGCTGACATAGGTCAGGTACTCAATGGACTACAACAAAAACTAAAACATTTTACCTTAAACGATTTTTGTGTTATTATGTTAGGAGAAAAAGATTTTAATATTACAAAAAATTATGTACATTTAGTTAATGAAATTAGGCAAAAACTCTTAACTGTTCAGCAGACAAATATAATAATTTGCTTGCCAACATTCAAACTTAACTACCATTCAAATATGTTCAACATGCGAATTGAAAGATTCAATAGTCTTTTATATCAGGACAATTTAATTTATCAATACTGTTTTATTCTAGATTCTAACAAAAATATAGAATATACATTCGACATGTTCACAAGAAAATATGGTAAAATCAATAACAGGGGTATTAAAGTAATTGTAGATGACCTTTATGAACAAATTCTGACAATATCATATTATGATAATGCATTAAAAGATGACTGTAACTTAAGTGACACTTCTGACTGTTCAGCAACCACAGATCAGAAAATTATAGNTGTGCTAATAACTCATGTGACAATGAAAATACTAGGAAGGTACGTCCATTACCGTGATACCGAATTTGCACCTCAGCTGGAATGAAAAACGGAGCGCAACTGGAGAAGAAGCGCGTATGTATTGGAGACGTTAAAAATTAGCGTAATCGGGGCACAGACAATACAGTGGCCTAATTCACGTATTTTGATAGTCAAGATCTCGCTGACGTTCAGAAGTCGTTCCATTGAAAAACAGTTCTAAATCCGTATTCATAAGGGTCATTTTGATAGAACGATTACTCGATAGGATCGCAATTCAGCGATTGGTTGTCGTTGAAGTTTTGTTACGTGAATAAGGCTACTGGTTAACTGACCAACGTGACCATAGACAATATAAGCCCACCAACCAACCTGGGTCCCGATTGCGGTAATTTTCTTTAATTGCAACGCGATTGCGCGACGATCGAAAATAAGCTTTTTGACAAAGCCGTATCGCGTTATCGTTTTGACAGCTAGTTCAAACGAAGCTAAAACGTAAATGGCCCAAATTGAACTTGAAATGACCCATTGCCTATTGCCACACATAAGACATCAGAATTTTGAACATAACTTCTTCTTTTTCTCAAATACTAAAACCCAGGGCGATTATACTTTAAAGGGTCAAAAATCTGTATGCTTTTAATTTACCCTCAGTAATAAATTTAAGTTGAGTAGCCAACTTAAGAATCTACTAACGTATAAAGACCGTCATTTACGGCCAAACCAAATGTCTCGCCTCTAATGTACTGATTTATTTAAGTTAGACACCACTGTAAATATTATACAAGGCACAAAGTACTAATAGAACTGTACTTCATAGATTTAAACATACGTACAGTCAGCGTCATTTAGTTCGTGACACCTAAAGTAGCCAAAAATTTCGCAACACGTCTTTATTACAATGGAATAAGGTTGCATGTCAACTTATTGGCCACTTTGGGTGTCATGAACTATTTGACGCTGAGTGTATATCATAATGTGAAGTAAATCCGAGGTACTACACGTGAGTAACATTTAGTTCCTTGACATTTCTACGTGAATTAATACGTACTCCGTTTCATACTTATACAGATAGTTTTGTTAGAACTGTCCTAACGTTGCATTTCAGACTGCGCCTAAGCTTGGTCAGAGTAGATAGTATTTTTCCCTTATGATGGCGAAAGTTTCGCACTATATTTATATTAGTTTTATACGTGCGATATATTGGCGCCTATTGTAGACACCAGTGTTGGCAAAAAGTTAATCTGATTAATGATTAAAAATTAATGATTAAAATCATAATCAAATTTTTTTGATTATGATTAGTTAATCATTAATCAAAAATTTTGATTAAGATTAATTAATCATAATCATTAATCGTTAATTTGATTATTTGATTAACTATCTACTATTTTCATAAGAAAAGGGTTGGGAGTGTATGAAAAGGTACCCGCGACTTATAAAACATCTAGCAAAGGGGGGATCTGGAGNTGAATTATAACATAACGTTAAGCCTACCTAGAAATATTAATTATAAAACAAAAGATAAAGGGATGGTTCAATGCCCTGAAAATTTTAATTGGTTTTTATATGGTGTTTGCGTGCTAAAGTGCTGGTTTTTTTGTATTTTAAGGTTGTTAGCCATAATCTCTATACTAAATAAGTAATACTTATTTTCTCGAAAGAAATAAAGATAGTAAAGTTGTTTGCCATCAAATTCAATTTGACACAAAACGCAAAACAAAGATACTCGATTTATTTAAGCGACGTCAATCGAATATTCTTCGCAATTTTGTTACGCTAGGACAACAAAATGTAGAAATGTAGATGGCATTTGGAATTCCCAGTAATATCAGTGTTTTTGTTCCCTTTTTCAATTCGATCATGGACAGTTTATTTGCATCGAATGTTGTATTCGGATACGACACTGATACCTACTGGGAATTCCAAATGCCATCGACATTTGTTTATGTTTTTCTATGTTTTTGCTGAGAAATTGAAAAACTACTGCATATTAATTGTATACAATATTATGTATAATTTCATTAAAACATTTCAATGCTAAATTATTTAATTTTTCGCATATAAGATATACCACGATTGAACTTTGAGAACGACTAAGTATTGTACTCGTATTTCTTGGAAAATTTAATTACGACCTATCTCTTCAAATTAGCTCTACAATTGAGTTATGCCTACGATTAATTATCATTGTAGATATTGTGGTTTCAAAACGGTGTCTACTATTTTTAGAACCAATTATATCTGCGATATAATCGAATAATAATAGTTCGTCTGCCTAGGTAGAGTTCACCTTCAAATCTTTGAAACTTAAAGAGAATTCAAGGAATCTTTAATATTTTAGTATTTTGTCTACTCCAGACCAAACCTCTGTAGTCATTGAAAACCGGATAGTAATTACCAACAATGGGTCAAATTATGATTGGTGAGCTCAATCAGTAAATTTTAAGGTTGGCTTTCTAGAGTTACATAATGTAGTGATTATAAGTCATTAATTAAAGGCTGTAAAGTAAAAGCTTATCTTAATATTGAGTACCAGAGCCTTTCCTGAAAGTTAAGCTTTTTAAGTACCTACTGAGCATTATCTCGTATTGTTCTCGTAATATGTTTTTTCTTCAAAATGGAGAGACAGTCTGTCCATCATTTCTTGATTTCTTGTGGGAGTGTGATCTTTGAGAACATGAACGTGAAGTAATGCTTTATTCAATAGGTACAACATCATACATCTTTTTTCAGTCTGAAAAAAAAAGCATTCTAATTCACTGACACGAAAAAGCCTTTCTATTTTTATACTGATAATGATTACGAATGACGGTAATACTCAAGTGTTATGGCGAACATGCGTAACCATATTATTCAATATGAACCCTAATTTTGTTTTACTTTCACTTAGTATTAGTGCACTTACTCGCTCTCTTTTATCAGTGCAGTGATTTTACCTGTGTCAAGTGTTTTTAGATACACGTGATAATGACATTGGCGGTAAAAAGCTTTTTTGATCTGCCTAGCGCAAAATATCGAATGGCATCGGTCACGATGAGAGCAAAAATCAAGAACAATGGGGTAGACAACAATGGATATCAGTTTCAGTATTCGATGAATAAGTACCTGTGCTCCCTTGTGAAATCTCTCTGAAATATTAACTTGGTACCTATTCTTTTCAGTGATATCACAGTGTACCTACTGCTTGAACAGCACAACGGACTAAAACATTTTTGTTTCGGAATCCTGTACCATACTCCCACTTGTTACAAAAAATTAGACTCTGGTTTAAATTGACATTTACTATGGAAATATCCGTGTTTAGTTTGATGTTCCCGCGACAGTTGGATCTACATATTTATGTAACGTTTATTTGAACGGGGGAATGTATAAATCACAAAATAATACGAAGTTGTATAATATGTTTTTAAAGTCATCTATTTATTAATATTCTATTGATTTAGACTAAGGTTTGGTCATCAAACACATAACCTACCTGCCTAATATTTGAAAGCAAGCCTCGTTTGTGAAAATTAAAGCATATGGGTTTCAGACACTGTGTCAAATGTCCAGATATATGGGATGACGTTATTTCCTCCCAAAAAATCAATAGGTACCTCGGTCATTCAAAGTCGTCTAAATAACACATCAAAACGTAATAATAACGTGGAATCAAACAGTGAGTCGTTATTGTGATGGATTGGTTTCACATAAAACCCTTGACTTTGATAAATGTGTGTATGAACTGTGTCGCTAGCCAGTCGCATACCTAAGCCTCGTTTGTAAGCAGCCATTGTGTTCAAGAAGGAAGACCGTAGGCCCATCGATATTGTACAATGGGGTGTCGCATAAATTCTCTAACCCAGTCTCAGATCCAGCGATACATCCATTCAAAGTTAATAATAACTTAAGCCTCTAGCAAGACTTTGTTATTAGGTAGATACTTACTTTCGAAGGACGTTTGTTATTATAACATTATCCATATTATGAACCATCAAGTTTTGGCTACAAAATATTATAAACATTATTGTTTACCCCAATCTTTAGCCTCGATTATGCTTTACATAATCGAGGCTAAAGATTGGGGTAAACAATAATGATGCATGCTTAGGCATGAACAATTTCAGACACATGAATAGTTAGTGTAAACTTAATAGTAATCAGTCCTATAAATATAATATTTAGAGATCTGTGGCCTAGTAAGTATTTAAGCTGATATTTTATGCTCAACAATACTACCATTTTTACATTGAGACTAACAATTCGTGAATAAGTTTTCACCGGTTCTTATAAATAAGAGCTCTTTCTAGATAATAAATGAGCCATCTGAATTATTTTCGCTATTTTAATATTAATTTTAGAGTAAAAGTGGTTCGTTTTCACTTATTTTAATTTAAATATTATATTAGCGGGCATCTACGAGTAAAACGCCATCATGTACCTACCTACCTTTTATATGGAGATCATACATGTACCTTTGTGCTAAATGGATATGTCGGAGAGTTGGTAACCAAATCATGAATAAAACATTGTGATTCGAAGTGATTACATCCTGATACAAGCAATTTAGCATATGGTACCTACTATGGATATACATTAGGTAGGTAATGACGTTGTTAAATACTGAATGTATAATGCACTTAACTTAAATTAGATTGTTACAATCGAGAATATCACCTTTACACTAATTTAAAATATACGTTTTTTTCATGGTGAGCACATCAATATACATAGTGACAGCAACGTGAGCTTAGTCATTTGATACAAATAAAATAGAATAGAGAAAATACTTATATAAAAATATCTATATTCTTTCTAACACCGCAGACCGTATCATTTTATTATAAGTACTAAATAAAATTCCATTTTACTGAGCTTTTAAGTCATAGCACATACAGTGCTATGACTTACATAGGGGTACCTACTTATTGTGGATACCTAGAATTTCGTGCAGGTTTCCAGCGTGGCCCGGTCCAGTTTTATCTCGAATGTGGTCGCTGTGCAGCCATTAATGGATTCCAGAAACGTAGTCGACATTCAGGAGTTCGTATATTATGTCGGTTTAAAACTTTAAAGCAGCTATTATATCACAAACAGCTTACCAAAAATAAAAGGAAGAAAGAATTCATGGAAGTGTTTACAGAGACGATTATTAAATTTTTCAGATTATCCTCCTTCCGCAATTGAAGATTGCCTTTGAGACATTTACTTTTATTTGGATGACAAATGTAATATTAAATTCGTAATAATATTTCGGTTTCATCTACCCCAACAGTAAGTAGATCCTTATAATGTTAAAAAAAGACAAAATGATACCCCGGAGATAGGGTTTCTGCTCGAGCTTTCTCGAACTCGAGAAAACTCGAGAAATTTGGCTTCGTTCGAGACGAGAAAAAAATTACCGGAGCTCGAGAATTCTCGAGTTTCGACTTTGAAGCTTTAATATTATTGAAAGCCTATTTTCTTACACAAAAGTAAGTTTTTAATTATTATTTAATAGGTCAACGTTGCTTTTAGACTGGCCTACGGCCGAATACTGAAACACTACTCAAATCTGTCACTCAGCTGACGGGCTCCTAAATTTAAGTATCCTTCAATTTTAAATGGTATTCTCAAACGTTACTCAACGGATTTGAAGCCGTGATCAGCTAAGCAGCTCTCAAATGTTTACATAATGGCAACATTTACCAAAAAAAGTATGTTTTCATTTACACAAATGATAACTTTACGTCTTTTATCCATTACACGCAGCATCGTTTGGTTATGTATTGTCTTTTATGGAAATATACTCAATGAACTTAACATAGAACAGTTTATTTTTAGTTTCTATTATATATAAATCTCGTTTTATCATATAAAAATAATATTGCTTGCATTTTTATTTAATTAAAAAAATAATTTTAAATATGATACTTTTTATTGTTGAAATCTATTAAGTGGCGATCGTGGACCGAAACGTAACCACAATTGACATTTATCATTGTTGACTGACAGAGCATCAAATTGACAAATCAACAACTCTTGGAAATGCTGCTATGCGATGTTTTTAACTGATTTGATTTGCAAGTAATGATCTCAATCGAAACTAAGTAATAAAGTTCACCAACGAGTATTCTATATTTATTATGTATGTTTAATCTGACTGATTTAAAGACTGACAAATTTGTTAACTAGACAGTTACCTTACCTAACAGACGTTAGGTTAGGTACTCGTGCCTCCTCGTAAAGTTTATTCAATTCGATATCTGTAAGAAATTTCAAAATTATTTAAAAGTTTTTTTGTTCAAAAAAAAAACTATTTATCGTAATTTTGCTATTTGGACTTGTGTTCTTTAGAAAACAAGTGATTGAATTGTAGCTTCAGATTTTCATTGTTATTTATCCTTAAAGTACACGCGACTTTATGACCTTTATTATGATTGTTAGTAAATATTAATTATGAAAGAAGATTTTATTTTTTGTTTATTTTCTTACCAAAATAAGTGGTACAAAATTCTAATATTAATTGTTGTGCATAAAAGTAGGTATATGAGATTAAAAAAACCTGTTTTTATAAAATTTCAACCGATTTCAGCAGTTTTTATAAAAAGACTCGAGACCCGAGAAAACTCGAGACTTTGGCCTCGAGAATTCTCGAAACTCGTGAAAAAAAATAGGTCGAGAAATCAGAAACCCTACCCGGAGATCATTATTATTTACCGTACCTATTCGTTCGTTCGTTCGTTCGTTTCAGCCAAATGACGTCCACTGCTGGACGTACCTATATGCTAGGGTAATTCAAAATGTGTCACAGTTGGGTTCAAAATAAAACTTCTGTTTATATGAAATAATTATACTATTTTCATAAGTCCACAATAAACTAACAAGGTGACAAGAAAATTAAAGTAACATTAACCTTGAACTTCGGTAAAAACGTGGCAGCGAATGAATGAATTCACTACCCACTTTTATATTTCGAGAAATCGGCTCTTTTAGGTTCAATTTTATTCATACTTTAAAAGTAGAGCGATAAAAAAGTTGAACAAATTTTTCCCGAGTTATTGAGTTCTAAAATGTTAGTTGGTTCAGTCATTTCAGTTGTTATGAATTAAGATTAAAATCGTGACATTCAAGGAAAAATTTTAGTCGGTATTTAAACAATATCAATTAATACTAATTTTAAATCCCGACTAATCCAAGCACAATTTCTCATAATTGAGGAGGGAAATAAATAGATATTTCGATGTCACATTTGATTTTATTATCATCTAATAGAAGTTTTAAGACAACAAACTTGCAGAAGTGCGCGTATAAACCAGCTTTTTCCTCATTGTGCTAAGTGCTAAGCCCGCGTGTGACCGTTCGCGCGGGAAATAAGAGAAAGGACACAGCCATAATCGGACTCCTTGGAAATGCACTCCATGTAACCTATTTCTAATATGTATTAAAGGTCATTTCACTTATCAGGGATTAGTATCCTTGACTTAAAATTTAATGTTTCTTTCAAATTAATTCCAATTCTAATGACTAAAATGAGTTAGCTAAAGATGCTAAAAGTACGCGTAATTAGTTAATGGAGTAACTTAGCGTGAAGTGAAGAAAATTAGGACTTGACGTGTCTACAAAGTACCTATCTTTGATTTGTAAATTTTCACTCAGTTTACTTAGAGTAAAACACGATGAAAATGAAAAAGATAAAAAAGTAGCGAAATATTTCGTTTGCAAGTCCAATTCGCATTTGTACGTTTGCACAAGTTTTGTAGGTATTAATTTGCTATCGTGGGAAGCTAGATCGAATTAATAGTCTCAACAGAAATAATCTCTGCATATTATTATTGCGTTAGTCTGGTTATTTTAGTGTAGACTCAGTAGAAATTCGAGGTTGTGGAAAGATACACAACTTTTTCCTATGTATGAACAGAGGAAATTCTGCAATCAAGTCGATGTTTTTATTGTGTTGTTGTTTCATTTACAAAAAAATGTTATTCTTACATATTTTTGTGTTTTCTCGCACAGCGCTTGACAGCTGGCAATCGACTATGCTGAATGATGTTTTTCTCATCTTATCGGTTGTCCTAGAAAAATCTCTCCGAGCGATATGACCGTTTAATTCTTATTTGCTCTTTTGTTATTTACTTACAAAGCTCTCTGCTTTGTTTTGTAAATGTAATGGTGAAACTTTTTATATCTCCTTTTACTTTCGTTCGATTCGATTTTCATGGCCATAGCTGCATGTAATTTTTCATGACAAACTAATTTAATCTGAAAAAAACTATCCTATCCTATAATTCACAAAAGACGTTACCTATCCAGATACTTTCTGGATGAGGCTAAAATCACTTAGATCCATAGTAATTGAACGATCGGCTTTTACAATTTGTATGGGTGGTTTTATAAGATTTCTTTGTTAGTTCCTTTTCATTTTATTATCTGATGGAGCTGGAGGGTGAATAAGAGGATGTCCCTTTTTGTATTGGACAGGTTATTTATTATAAATCAATTCCCGGAAAATATTAAGGAAAGTTACGAGGTGTTTATGAGTTCTAAATCATTTATCGCTAATAGCTTTCTTGACTACCCGTCGTATGGCCGAAAACTGACAGCAGCGGGGTTATGGTAACAGAAACAATAGCCCAAGTTATAACTTATGGAAATATTTGTTACTACTGTCGCCCGCGGCTCCTGCCACGTGGACTAAGGTACAATCCAATAACTCTATAGTATATTTAAAGGAACATTAGTTTTATGATAATATAACTTACATTTGGCTCATATTTAAACCCTAACCCCTTAATTTTTTTTGAGACAAACACAAGTAAGTCTTCATATTGGTACCTATAGGTATATCGGTAGGTAATACGTATACGTTCAATGTCAAGCTCCATCTGTGATTTTTGATTAATATTCTGCAAGCCCCATGTCGTAACTCAAATTAACATTACTTCAGCAAGGAACACGTTTACATGTATCTTCCAATAACGTTCTTCTTTCTGTCATTGCATTTATTTCAGTATAAGCGGGTATATTGGAAGTTCCATTAAGCTGCTCTGTAGGGCAATAAGCAATAATAAACGGTATTGGCACGTACGTGAAGCAATATGTATTCTTACGCGAGGGCCCTGTAAATTTTTTTATTGGACCAGCGCTCTTGCTCATTTCGTTTCATGGGCTAACGAAGGTCATGAAGGTCATGTTTATAACGGCACACTTAGGATTGCTCGTTGTCCTCTATATTCGCCAATGTCACGCCGCTACTTATTTATTTTGTTTGTCACATAAACTTTTTTGGACAGGTGGGATCTTGTTGTTACAGTCCGTTGTTACACTCGAACTCGAGTCCTGAAAAACGGTTATGTAGGTAACTATTGTTGAGCACAAACCAATTTTTTTTGTAACTATTGAATAAGTAGGAGTTAACTTTTTCAATTTGAAATAATTTGCTGAATTATTATTTTGATGATTTTGGGTAAATTAGCATTTATCTTGGTGAATCATAACTAAAAAAAACCTTTGTAGGTTTGCTCTTTGCCTAATCTCATCTTTAAATATTAAATCCACAACTGCAGAAATGACAAATCGATCTACACGAAATCATTTCGCCTACGTAAACTATTTTTCAATACTTTTTAGTCTAGTATTTATGCGTGGATAGTCCAAATATTTACGTCTGCTGCGAACACACTACTTTGTTCCAACATTGTAAAGAAGCTAGTTTATGATTTCGGCTCAGCTCCAATTGGAGTGAAGCACCCACTTTGAGTGGCCTTTTGTTTAACCAACAGTAATGGGACTCCCATTATGTGGCAATCTTCTTTGTATTCCATATTTTATACGTCAGAATTCCGCTGGTAAAAAGCTCTGGGTGAATTTTTAGAGACAAAATTATCTATTGTTAATGACAACATTATTACATTATTTCACATTGAATATGTCTGCTCGTTAATATAGGGATTAGTAGATTAGATTATATTAATTACTAGCTGACCCGGCGAACTTTGTTCCGCCTTAATGGCAATAAATAACGGGATAAAAAGTATCCTATGTCCTTCTCCTGGCTCTAAACTACCTCCCTGACAATTTTCAGCTAAGTCAGTTCAGCCTTTCTTGAGTTATAAGTGGAGTAACTAACACGACTTTCTTTTATATAATAGACTAGCTGACCCGGCGAACTTTGTTCCGCCTTAATGGCAATAAATAAGCAGACTTTTTTTTATTTCGAACGGGATGAAAAGTATCCTATGTCCTTCTCCTGGCTCTAAACTACCTCCCTGACAATTTTCAGCTAAATCGGTTCAGCCGTTCTTGAGTTATAAGTGGAGAAACTAACACGACTTTCTTTTATATATAAGATAGATTACTTACTAAAACCGCTGGACATACCTAGACTTTTTTCTTCTTATCAACAAAGTAATCTTTTGAATTTGAAATGACTTTCAAACTTCTTCAAATTCATTAGTACATTCTTCTTTAGGCTATATCTCTTAGGTGATCCGTCTGCTCGTTTGCCTCCTGTCACATAAAAAAAGGTATTTGAAATTTAATGAAAAAGTTAGTATTTTATAAGAGTACTTATAATTTTTTATTTTATTTGGCTTAGAAAGCTGGGTACAATCAAACATCATGCAAAAGTAAGTAATGAATGTAAATGTACAGCATGCATATAAAAAGAATCAGTTTAACCACCTTAAATTAAGAATATTACACAGTTAGATAAACCAAATCTTACATTTACACAAAACTAAACAAAATTGAGACTAATTTTAGACTATTTTAAATCGAAATTTAAAAAATAATCTAAAAATATCGGCGTTAGTCAAACTCTACGGAACTAAAGACAGGATAAGCCTAGGCGCAGACCACCGAATTTTAGTTGGCGGATAGTTGAGTCGGGCTGTTAATCAGTATGGATGGATATGTATGAAAGTGCGAACATTACACCGATTTGGTATCGGCCGGTTCTTCATACAAATTAAAATCGGGCCCAACTATCGGCCAACTAAAAGTCGGTGGTCTGCGCCTAGGCTAATGCTTACTTTCGAGTTACTGTGCGTGACCCGACACATTATATGGTATCGTGATGAATCCGTCAATTCGTAATGGTAGCCCATAAAATATTTGCTTGCCCAAGCGGCTTTTTCATTTTTACATCATAGAGGTTTGACCTTTATGATTTGCTACGAATTATTCAAGAGCTTAGCAAATTGCTTATGCCATGGACAAATTACACCTGAGGGCCTATTGTGTGTTTACATCAAACGCGCTCACTAGTGAGCGCGTAAAAATGACATTAAATGTACTTATGACGGATACGGGTTGTAACAGCCTAGCGGAAACGTTAAAGAGCTATAATTTTTTTAACGCGCTCACTAGTGAGGACGTTTGATGAAAACTCACACTCAGCCCACTGTATTGTAATTAGGGGGGTATTACAATACAGGTTCTGTTGGACTTTCTATGCCATAACTAAACACGTCACAATCTATGCTTTACCTATGACCTAAATACCTAATGCTGACAGAGTGACTTTTATTTTTCAACGATGATAAAAAGTCACAGTGGCTTCTTATGCCGTTGTAATAAAGGATATTTTGCAACAAAAATATATACCTTGAAGTGCTGTCGATTATACTTTGTAGCAAAATGCTAGTTTATCTACATAAGTGACCATAGCAATTTATCACTGTCACTCAGGTCCAATAAATCTAGTCTGCTCGCATCCTTTGAATTCTTAAATTAATTTTAAACTATTCCCTCGTATTTGAATAATATTTTACATATTTGTCTGCTGCACAGTACCTACGCGTATAGTGGGTACTTTTAGTACTTTTACTGGTTGATCTAGTGTCTCTCCCTTTTGGGAGTCTCGAGTTCGTTAAACGACTTCCAGCAGACATTTTCTTCGTTTTGTATTGTTAATGAAACTCGAAATTTTGTGAAATGTCAGTTCACTGGCTTATATATATGAATGATAAAACTAACATACCTACCAAAAAAATATCAATTTGATTTTTACATTAATCATACTGTTCTAAAACCACGAGTAACCGAAATAAATTCAGGAGTTTTTCATACGTTCAATTTTTAATGATTTGGCTGTTTCATTTATCTACCTACAGCAATGCTTTATTTTTAGAAGTAGCATTTTATTCAAAAGCATTAATAATTCTTGTGCATGGCTTAGACCAGCGTAAAATAAAATGAAAGCTCATTTATTTCAATTTATCGGAGTTTGGTAACTTTCTGCATTTAATTTTACGGCTACATCTCATTCGTTTAATTATTCGCATTTGAAAAATACAGTTAGCATTTAAGCTTCAAAGGTTAAAAGATGGTCCCGAACTCGGAACAGCTGTTACAGGGTCCAAAGTTTAAGAAAACCTACGACGCGCTGACACCCACACTAAGTATTAAATTATAAATTATCATATTTATAACACAATGAAAATTTGTATTATGTATCAGTATCTCACGGAGCCTCGTGTCGTATTGGGGGTTTCGTTTGTTTGCTGACGGTACCCCAAACTACAGAACAAGCAGATGTAATACAAAAACACACAAAGGTCTATAGTTTGTTTAGGTGAGGTAGCTGTTAAAACTTTGTAGTCCCTGTGCCATTAAAAATTATCGTTATTGACTATAAGGCCGTTTGTGGACATTCGTTTTTTCTCCGGACGACGGATCGTCAAAAAACTTATTAAGTATCCTTTGTTTGCTGTAAATTTTCTCACCGGACGTAGTATGTCCGATGCATGTGCCCGTCATTATAAACCATACACCACCTCTATATCAGGCGAAAAAATCGGGCCGTAGTCCGGTCCTTACAAGCGGCCTCATACACCGAAATGACAAATAACATTAATTTATTATCAAGAGAGGAATCGTGTGAATGTGACGTGTTCAAAAGTTTTGTTTGTGAAATTTTCATCCAGAGGGAAGTTAAACTTTTAAACAATAATATATTATTATAATAATAATTAATGTTATTTGTCATTTCGGTGTATGATTATTTCCATAGATGCATTATGTTCCATACATGCAACTTTGTCCGAGTTTGTTGTATTTTATTTTATTGTAATTTTTCGAGAATAGTCGGAAAGGCGAATACGACAACGATTGTTGGGTTTCGCTTAGCAGCTTTAGATTAGGTCCGGCTCCTGAAAGAACTCAGGAGTAAGAGATTTTTCTCAAACTTTTTCTATACGTAGTTCTATCCACGCGAATAATTATTATCCTTGAAAGTCTGAAAGTCAAACATTTTCATTTATAAGTTTACAGAGATGAAACTTATAGAAAGATTCTAACTTTTTAAAATGAGAGTTGTTTTTCCAACTTTAGACCAAACCCTAGATAAGAAAGAGTTAATTTTTAAAGTAAAAGCGTCATTCCACTCCAGATTCCCAATGTTTCACAAAAGGATACATCCTTTCCACCGATTATGTTACATTCTTACCTACTTTCTCTTTACACTGCAGTTAAATTGCATGGCTCTTCCAGGCTAGGTACGTACATAACTGATATGCAATCCGCTTGAAAGAATTTGACTCCACCAGCGGCGAATGACAAAAAAATCGAGAATGTTGTCCAACTGCGCCGAAAACATTTCGCGTTAATGGTTCGTCCGCCCATAAAGCGCCGGTTATTTTCGCTCACAATTAAGTAAAACCGTTCTAACGCTCAGCGGCGTACGAAGGTCAGTAGATCAAACTGCAGCGTTACCAGAATTCAGAGGTTATGACGTAATTTTCAGATAAGGAAAAAGGTCAAAATACAGCAGAAAAATTCCTCATTTTGTGATTGACCTGCGATAAGACTAGTAGGTACTCCTAAGAAAAATGTGGTCAAAATACAGCGGAAAATTCCTCGTTTTGTAATTCACCTGCGATAAGACTAGTAATCCTAAGAAAAATGTTATTTAATTAATCAATAAGGAGCTTTCAAATAACAGGTGGCGTGTAGAGCGATCAAGCTTTAAAGGACTCTTAGAACTGTTTTTTTTTTATATGGGTTTTTTTATTAAATATATGTATTATAGTCCAGTCAATAAAGCATTATAGATGGAAAACTGTAGAACACAATTTCTGACTTCAGGACTTTATTTAGACTAGTTAGGAGGTGAACATAGCAAAAGTCCCCGTCCTTACCCAAGTAACATTTTACTCCATTTAAGAGTTCAATAGTCGTTCACATGTACTCCACAAGCTGTGTATGTCAGCTGTATACGAGCTGTATAGCTTGCTATAATGCTTTTATAGAACCAGTTTGGGCACAAATTAGACAGCTTTAAGTTCACTATGGCTGTACATTAGCAGTATAATAGCATTATAATAGCAGTTTAAGTAGTAACATCGTACTTAAGGCTGACTTACGGCACTATATGGGACGCAGTGTGAACCATACAACGTACGTGAGGACAATAAAGAGTAACAAGTGGCTAAATGCACAGCTTTCAAAGTTATAAAGTCCGACAAAAGTACTCCAATGCTAC